>NW_028234413.1:37086639-37124139 GCF_977035675.1 Penaeus japonicus | reverse complement strand
GCGATCACTGATATTTTATTGATCAGTATCATTATGGATATCAGTATTATTTTGTTGATCGCTATCATTATGTCGATCAGTATCCTTATGGCGATCACTATCATTATGGCGATCACTGATATTTTATTGATCAGTATCAGTATGGCTATCCGTATCATTTTGTTGATCAGTTTCATTATGGCGATCAGACTGATCGCCATAATGAAACTTACTGATGAATATTTTTATTACTTCTTGCTGGCATTGTCAATATCATTGAATCCTGAAAACATTGTGATTGATAACAATATACTAAATCACAATGACCATGTAGTCGACATTAACATCATGATCATCAAAATCATCATGGTCAGTATTATCAAGATTAGCCTTCAATAATATATGTAATCAATATCCGTCAATATCCCTGACTGGGTATCCACATTTTTTTTTTTTATTATTACCCAAGTGAGGAATCACACCAGTTTTAGATAAAATGAAAATACAAAACATTTTGAATCGAATGAGAGTTCATATATGATTCACTATACATTGATGTTATTGTAAACCCTTACTTGTTTGAGTGATATTGGTAATTTAAACGATAATCACTATAACTATGGTTGCCATCAGAATATTGCTCATTAGTATAATTATTGATGACATTAACATCATGATCACCGAAATCATCATGGTCTATATAATTACGACTACCATCATCACCAATACCTTATCTCGGCAAAAACATCAACCATCATCAAAGTCATTATGAATGCTATCACCGCTTGGATAATTTATACCATTCATATTGACATCATCATCGCGATTATTAATAGCATTCTAATAGACAAGTGTGTTATAACTCAGTGTCATTATAAATGATATCAACACCATGATTCTTCATATGAAAGACATCATCCGGATTATCAATGTCAGGATAACTGACGTCTCTATTATCATCTTAAATGTAGTACTTTCAGTCATACTGATAATCATCAGTATCATTGTGATTCTAAATATAAATCCAGTCTCATGGTAATGAACATTATCGTAAACATGATTCCCAATGTCATCAATAGCATAGTTAGAGTGTGAGCTCACTGTCTCAGGTCAATCATAAGCATAATATAACTGAGACGTGACCTTGCCATTCATAATACAGTTTAATCTGGTCAGCATCACATCGAAACAATGAAGCTTGCCGTTGTTTTCATCTTGCTTATCGCTATAATGACCGCAGTCATAGTAGCCGCTCCACTTGATAACAACAAACATGTGACAATGGCGAGCCATAGTCTTCAGCCTCGTGGACCAGTTGTAAGAAGGAAAAGGATGGCGGTTGGTGCCAAGATCGGACGATTTGTGGGAAGACTTGTGATAACTACGGTGCTTGGTGTGGCGTTCGCTGGTGTTGGTGTGGCTGTTAACAGCACTACTAACATGCTGGGCGTCAATTCTGTTTTCCCAGCTGATGGAGACATTATGACATTTATTTGGAGAATCACACCAATTGTAGATAAGATACTGGAAATCGATTAGATTATCAATTTTACGAAAGTTCGTGTCATCCTTTATATCCGTTATATTGACATGGTACGAAAGTTCATATTGTTCTTCATATACATCCTGGAAAAGAATAGATACAATATTGATGATATATAAATACTTGCTATGGTATTCATCTATCATCGATCATGGTTTCATTATGGCGATTATTATCATTTTGTTCACTAGTATTGGTAATCCTAATGATAATCACTATAACTATGATTGACATCAGAATATTGCTCATTAATATGATTATCAGGATTATAACCATCAATATTATCAGAATGACTTACGTCTCTATGATTATATTCATTGTTGTTGATTATCATCTCAATTGTTGATTATCATCTCAATTGTTGATTATCATCTCAATTGTTGATTATCATCTCAATTGTTGATTGTCATCTCAATTGTTGATTGTCATCTCAATTGTTGATTATCATCTCAATTGTTATTGATTATCATTTAATTGTTATTGATTATCATTTAATTGTTATTGATTATCATTTAATTGTTATTGATTATTATCTTAATCATTCTGATGGTCAGTATTATAATGATTGATCGCAGTCATGATTGTCGATATTAAAATGATTCAAATCGTTATGACAATTGATAAGATAGTGCTTCACATCGTTAACTACCATTTATATGATGACGGATATAACAAGCATGGCAATAAATGTGAATGACATTCCCATAATTAATAACAGCATTATGCAAGACATTACCATCAGGTTAATCAATGCAATGCATAAAGACTTGCACTGGTGTTTGGGTGGTTGTCTAGGGAAGTACAGTACAAATCATTATGAAGGACATCGCCTTCTGTTTCTGTATCACTAAGATGTCATCGCCATCATGATGTACTCATAATACAAATGTATTGAATATATAGAAGTGGTGAAAATATTTCGAAATTCCACATGAATATGATTGCCAATATAAGTGTAATTACCATTAGTAACATAACTGACAAAATCGTCGTGGGTACGTATATCATTCATATGATAGTCAGTATATCATTATCATTATTATAACATATGTCATTATTATAATCGTTATAATCACCACCATTATTACCATAGTAATTGTTATCAATATAATGTGAGGTCACTGCCTCAGGTCATTCACAAGCATAAAATAACTGGTACGTGACCTTTCCTTGCATAATACAGGAGAACCCGTTGGAAATCAGATCGAAACATGAAGCTTACCGTGATATTCATCTTCCTGATCGCTGTACTGACAGCGCTTGCCTTAGCTGCTCCCTTTGACAATAGAGATCTTATAATCAGAGGAAATATGAATATGAAGAATCATAGTCTTCAGCCTCGTGGACCAGTTGTAAGAACGAAAAGGATGGCGGTTGGTGCCAAGATCGGACGGTTTGCTGGCAGACTTGTGATAACTACGGTGCTTGGTGTGGCTTATGCTGGTGTTGGTGTGGCTGTCAACAGCACTTCTAACATGCTGGGTATCAATTCAGTTTTGCCAACCGGTGGAGACATTATGACATTACTTTGGAGAATCACACCGGTTGTAGATAAGATACTGGAAATTGAATAAATCTTGTCATCCTTTATATACGTTCTTTTCTTTCTTGTCATCAATGTTCATCCTTTAAGAATGACCAGTTTCATTATGGCGATCAGTATCATTTTGTTGACCAGTATGATTGTACTAATGAATATCTATATTATTGGCATTATTATAAACATACCAACAATCATCAATCACACTGATGAATGAATGATTTTTTTGTAGATATTGTTGGGATTGTCGATATCATTGCGATTCTTAATAACGAGGTGATTGCTAATGATATAATGAACCACTAGTTATTCGAATGTCCCGGTGATCATAATGCTTATCATAATTATTTGGGTTGACATCAATATAATGGCCATCAATGTAAATGTAGTCGGCATTCACATCATAGTTATCAAAATCATCATGATTACTGAAATGATTTTATTTCTAAATATTATGATTTCGATCGTGATAATAATCAATACCATCATGAATGTTATTAGTATCATAGTTAAAATGTGTGTGAATATGACAAAAAAATCTAGAATTTTAACAGAGATTAAAATTTTTGTCTTTGAGAGAAATGAGAGGAGATTATTTACGGATAAAGAGAGATGTAGGGGGAAGGAAAAGAGAGAGAAGACATAGAGAGGTAGAGAGAGAGCGAGATAAAGGGAAAGAAAGAGAGAGAGATAGATCCCATTCCATTGCATATCCTCCTACCTACAGAACCAAATTTATGGAACACACAATCTCTTTCATGGAGATTTTGATTGCACTACATCATTTTTTTCAAATATTTTCGACTATCCTTCCGTTCTGTCTACTCTTATGAATTTTACATGAAAGTACACCTATTGCAGTTATGAATATCCTTGAATAATGAAAGAGCGAACGAGAACTTTGTTGTACATACTGCATTTGTTTATAGATATGGTCAGTGAATTTTGCACATGAATTTTCTTTTAATTGTCTAAAACTCTTGTCGTAAGATAAGATAGATATATAAGCAACTTAGAAGATGTCTGTACTAATTAAGTGATACTAATTGATAAATGGATTGAAATTAAAAAAAAACAAAAAAAAAACTGAAGTAAACATGTTGACAGGATAAACAATGAGATCGTTATTCCCAGTGAAATACTAGCAAATGTGAGATTTGGTAGAAATTGCTACACATTTAGTCTGACTGATATTTCCCAGGTAAATATTTTGCATATATCACTTCTGCATATCCCCCCCCCCTCATTTTGACTAAGCGTAAATACGATTGGAATGAATGATTATCTAAGGTCCCGGTATATAGATGAAAATAAATACGTGAAGATTGACATAGCTAAATGGCATTTGAAGAATATATATTCTGTGTCTAATGACACATTCTGTCGTTTTATTTTCAAAATATTTCACAAGACATTTTAAGAGTGAGAAAAAAGAAAGATGTTCATGTGGGCAACAAATACCAATGCCAACACGAATAGAAAAATAACTGACACTGGTTGTTGAAATATGCAATTAGAGTTGATCCCGAACATATCTGTGCATTCTGGTCGGGATATAAACTTTCTTTTGGGATATATTTAAAACAGATCCTTTCTCTAGATAGACACATTCGATAAATTAAACATCAATAACCATACATATCAAAGAGAGAGAGGGCGGGAGATAGATAGATCAGTTGTTGATCAGTATAATTTTGCTGACAGTTCCATTTTGTTGATCAGTATCATTATGGCGATCACTATTATTATGGCGATCATTATCATTTTGTTGATCGCTATCATTATGTCGATCAGTATCATTATGTCGATCAGTATCATTATGTCGATCAGTATCATTATGTCGATCAGTATCATTATGTCGATCAGTATCATTATGTCGATCAGTATCATTATGTCGATCAGTATCATTATGTCGATCAGTATCATTATGTCGATCAGTATCATTATGTCGATCAGTATCATTATGTCGATCAGTATCATTATGTCGATCAGTATCATTATGGCGATCACTATCATTTTATTGATCAGTATCATTATGGCGATCACTATCATTATGGCGATCACTGATATTTTATTGATCAGTATCATTATGGATATCAGTATTATTTTGTTGATCACTATCATTATGTCGATCAGTATCAGTATGGCTATCCGAATCATTTTGTTGATCAGTTTCATTATGGCGATCAGTCTTATCAGTCTTACTGATGAATATCTTTATTACTTCTTGCTGGCATTGTCGATATCATTGAATCCTGAAAACATTGTGATTGATAACAATATACTAAATCACAGTGACCATGTAGTCGACATTAACATCATGATCATCAAAATCATCATGGTCAGTATTATCAAGATTAGCCTTCAATAATATATTTAATCAATACCCGTCAATATCCCTGACTGGGTATCCACATTTTTTTTTAATTATTACCCAAGTGAGGAATCACACCAGTTTTAGATAAAATGAAAATACAAAACATTTTGAATCGAATGAGAGTTCATATATGATTCACTATACATTGGTGTTATTGTAAACCCTTACTTGTTTGAGTGATATTGGTAATTTAAACGATAATCACTATAACTATGGTTGCCATCAGAATATTGCTCATTAGTATAATTATTGATAACATTAACATCATGATCACCGAAATCATCATGGTCTATATAATTACGACTACCATCATCACCAATACCTTATCTCGGCAAAAACATCAACCATCATCAAAGTCATTATGAATGCTATCACCGCTTGGATAATTTATACCATTCATATTGACATCATCATCGCGATTATTAATAGCATTCTAATAGACAAGTGTGTTATGTGTCATTACAAATCATACCGCCATGATCCATATCACTATGAAAGACATCATCATGACTGACGTCTCTATTATCATCTTAATTGTAGTGCTTTCGGTCATACTGATAATCATCAATATCATTGTGATTCTAAATATAAATCCAGTGTCATGGGATTCTATTTACAATCATTAATATCAATATGATTCTAAATATCATAATGAACAATATCGTAATCAGAATTCCGAATGTCATAAATATCATAATTAGTGTGAGCTCACTGTCTCAGGTCAAGCATAAGCATAATATAACTGAGACGTGACCTTGCCATTCATAATACAGTTTAACCTGGTCAATATCACATCGAAACAATGAAGTTTGCCGTGGTTTTCATCTTGCTTATCGCTATAATGACCGCACTCATAGTAGCCGCTCCACTTGATAACAACAAACATATCAATATCAATAAGAGCCATAATCTTCAACTTCGTAGATCTGTTGTAAGAACGAAAAGGATGGCGGTTGGTGCCAAGATCGGACGGTTTGTTGGAAGACTTGTGATAACTACGGTGCTTGGTGTGGCGTACGCTGGTGTTGGTGTGGCTGTCAACAGCACTACTAACATGCTGGGCATCAATTCAGTTTTCCCAGCCGGTGGAGACATCATGACATTTATTTGGAGAATCACGCCAATTGTAGATAAGATACTGGAAATTGAATAAATTATCCATTTTACAGAAGTTCGTGTCATCCTTTATATCCATAGTGTTCTTCATATACATCCTGGAAAAGAATAGATACAATATTCATGATATATGAATACTTGCTATGGTATTCATCTATCATCGATCATGGTTTCATTATGACGATTAGTATCATTTTCATTGTTGTTGATTATCATCTCAATTGTTGTTTATTATCAAATCAAATAATAATAAATTGTTATTGATTATCACCTCAATTGTTGTTGATTATCATCTCAATTTTTGTTAATTACTTAAGTGCTGATTACCATCTTAATTATTCTGATTATAAGTTTAAATATAAATATCGTTGATTATCTTTTAATTGTTATTGATTATTATCTTAATCATTCTGATTCCAAATATGAATATAAATGTCATTGATTATCATTTGAATGTTTTATTAATTATTAATATCATTTTAAGTTCGTGTCATCCTTTATATCCATTATATTGATATGGTACGAAAGTTCATACTGCTCTTTATATACATCCTGGAAAAAAAATACTTGCGATGGTATTCATCTATCATCGATCATGGTTTCATTATGGCGATCAGTATGATAATCACTATAACTATGGTTGGCATCAGAATATTGCTCATTAGTATAATTATCAGGATTATAACCATCAGTATTATCAGAATGACTTACATCTCTATGATCATATTCATTGTTGTTGATTATCATCTCAATGGTTGTTGATTATCATCTCAATGGTTGTTGATTATCATCTCAATGGTTGTTGATTATCATCTCAATGGTTGTTGATTATCATCTCAATGGTTGTTGATTATCATCTCAATGGTTGTTGATTATCATCTCAATGGTTGTTGATTATCATCTCAATGGTTGTTGATTATCATCTCAATGGTTGTTGATTATCATCTCAATGGTTGTTGATTATCATCTCAATGGTTGTTGATTATCATCTCAATGGTTGTTGATTATCATCTCAATGGTTGTTGATTATCATCTCAATAGTTGTTGATTATCATCTCAATAGTTGTTGATTATCATCTCAATGGTTGTTGATTATCATCTCAATGGTTGTTGATTATCATCTCAATCGTTGTTGATTATCATCTCAATCGTTGTTGATTACTTACTTAAGTGTTGATTACCATCTTAATCATTCTGATTACAAGTATAAATATAAATGTCGTTGATTATCATTGAATTGTTATTGATTATTATCTTAATAATTCTGCTTCCAAATATGAATATAAATGTCATTGATTATCATTTAAATGTTTTATCAATTATTAATATAATTTTAAGTGTTGTTGACTATCATCTTAATCATTCTGATATAAATATAAATGTCATTATCACTTAATTGTTTTATTATCATCTTAATTGTTGTTGATTATCATCCTAATCATTCTGATTCCAAAAATAAATCCAATATCTTGTGATCCTATATATCAATTAATATCAATTTGATTCTAAATATTTTGATTATGATGATATTGTCAGTAGCATAATGATATTGTCAGTAGCATAATGATTGTCAGCATCACTATAATTGTCAGTGTCTTAATGCGGGTTAGCATCATTATGATTGTCAGCGTCACTATAACTGTCATTGTCATATTGCGGGTTAGCATCATTATGATTGTCAGCGTCACTATAATTGTCAGTGTCATAATGAGAGTTAGCATCATTTTGATTGTCAGCGTCACTATAATTGTTAGTGTAATATTGCGGTTTAGCATCATTATGATGGTCAGTATTATAATGATTAATCACAATCATGATTGCCGATATTAAAATGATTCAAATCGTTATGACAATTGATAAGATATTGCTTCACATCGTTAACTACCATTTATATAATGATGGATATAACAAACATGGCAATAAATGTGAATAACATTCCCATAATTAATAACAGCATTATGCAAGACATTACCATCAGGTTAATCAATGCAATTCATAAAGACTTGCACTGGTGTTTGGGTGGTTGTCTAGGGAAGTACAGTACAAATCATTATGAAGGACATCGCCTTCTGCTTCTGTATCACTACGATGTCATCGCCATCATGATGTACTCAGTAATACAAATGTATCGAATATATAGAAGTGGTGAAAATATTTCGAAAATCCACATGAATATGATTGCCAATATAAGTGTAATTATCAGTAGTAACATAACTGACAAAATCGTCGTGGGTACGTATATCATTCATATGATAGTCAGTATATCATTATCATTATTATAACAAGTGTCATTATCATAATCGTTATAATCACCATTATTATTACCATAGTAATTGTTATCAATATAATGTGAGGTCACTGTCTCAGGTCTTCCAAGCATAAAATAACTGAGACGTGACCTTTCCTTGTATAATACAGGAGGACCCGTTGAAAATAAGATCGAAACATGAAGCTTAACGTGGTATTCATCTTCCTGGTCGCTGTACTGACAGCGCTTGCCTTAGCCGCTCCCTTTGACAATAGAGATCTCATAATCAGAGGAAATATGAATATGAAGAGCCATAGTCTTCAGCCTCGTGGACCTGTTGTAAGAAGGAAAAGGATGGCGGTTGGTGCCAAGATCGGACGATTTGTGGGCAGACTTGTGATAACTACGGTGCTTAGTGTGGCTTACGCTGGTGTTGGTGTGGCTGTCAACAGCACTACTAACATGCTGGGTATCAATTCAGTTTTCCCAGCCGGTGGAGACATCATGACATTTATTTGGAGAATCACACCAATTGTAGATAAGATACTAGAAATTGAATAAATTGTCAATTTTACAAGAGTTCGTGTCATTGATTATCATCTCCATTGTTGTTGATTATCATCTCAAATGTTGTTGATTATCATCTCAATTGTTGTTGATTATCATCTCAATTGTTGTTGATTATCATCTCAATTGTTGTTGATTATCATCTCAATTGTTGTTGATTACCATCTCAATTGTTGTTGATTACCATCTCAATTGTTGTTGATTATCATCTCAATTGTTGTTGATTACTTACTTAAGTGTTGATTACCATCTTAATTATTCTAATTACAAGTATAAATATAAATGTCGTTGATTATCATTCCATTGTTATTGATTATTATCTTAATAATTCTCATTCCAAATATGAATATAAATGTCATTGATTATCATTTAAATGTTTTATTAATTATTAATATCATTTTAAGTGTTGTTGATTATCATCTTAATCATTCTGATTCCAAATACAAATATAAATGTCATTGATTATCATTTAATTGTTTTATTATCATCTTAATCTTGTGATCCTATATATCAATTTGATTATAACTATTATAATCATGACAATGATATACTGACAATCATGTTAATATGAGGATCTGTTCTAATCTATGAAGATATATCCCAAAAGAAAGTTTATATCCGGACCAGAATGCACAGATATGTTCGGGATCAACTTATTGCATATTTCAACAACCAGTGTCAGTTATTTTTCTATTCGTATTGGTATTTTTTACCCACCTGGACATCTTTCTTTCTGGACATCTTTTCTCCCTCTCAAAATGTCCTGTGAAATATTTTGCAAAATGTGTATTTATTTTCGCTTGTCAGTATAAACAGAATAAATATTTTCAAATGTCATTTAGCTATGTCAATCTTCACGTGCTTATTTTCATCTATATACCGGGACCT
Organism: Penaeus japonicus; assembly: GCF_977035675.1. Lineage (NCBI taxonomy): Eukaryota > Metazoa > Arthropoda > Malacostraca > Decapoda > Penaeidae > Penaeus > Penaeus japonicus. The sequence continues at coordinate 37,113,881 of NW_028234413.1, read as the reverse complement.
TAGATAATCATTCATTCCAGCTATACTTACGCTTAGTCAAAATGAGGGGGCAGGGGATATGCAAAAGTAATATATGCAAAATATATACCTTGCAAATGTCAGTCAGACTAAATGTGTAGCAATTTCTAGCAAATCTCACATTTGCTAGTATTTCACTGGGAATAACGACCTCATTGTTTATCCTGTCAACATGTTTATTTCAGTTCTTTTTTCTATTTGTATATTTCAATCCATTTATCAATTAGTATCACTTAATCAGTACATACATCCTCCGCATATAGAGTTAGGCATATAGAGTTAGCTATATGCCTATCTTATCTACAGTTGATAAAGTATAGTTATCCCATCCGCGCATCGATGTGCTAAACACATGAGTAGAAGATAGACTATATAATATACGACAGGAGTTTTAGACAATTAAAACACTATTCATGAGCAAAATTCACTGACCATATCTATAAACAACTGCAGTATGTACAACAAAGTTCTCGTTCACTTTTTTTTTATTATTTAAGGATATTCATAACCGCAATAGATGTACTCTCATGTAAAATTCATAAAAGTATCATGATAAAAAAAAATCATCATGGTCACTATAATTAAGATTAGCCCTCATCATGACCAATAATAAATGCAATCAATGATATGACAATGATTTGTGCTTAAGGTAACATCCTGGGTATCAATTCAGTTTTTCCCTTTTATAATAGAAATTTTATATGATCACGGAAAATCTAAAAACGAAAAATCATAGGTTTCAACCTGTCAATATTTACGAAATTTCATATCTTCCTTTATATACGTTCTGTCAATATCCCTGCCTGGGTATCCATTCAGTTTTTCCCAAACGTTGAATCACACCAGGTTTAGATAAAACAATGAAAATATACTAAATTTTGAATCGAATGAAAGTTCATATATGATTTATTATACATTGATGTTATTGTATACCCCTACTTGTTTGAGTGATATTGGTAATCCTAATAATAATCCCTATTTCTATGGTTGACATTAAAATATTGCTTATTAGCATGATCATTGATGACATTAACATCACCGAAATCCTCATGGTCCGTATAATTACGACTGGCATCATCACCAATACCTTATCTTGGCAAGAACATCAACCATCATCAAAGTCATTATGGATGATATCACCTCTAGGATCATTTATACCATTCTATTGACATCATCATCGTGATTATTAATAGCATTCTAATAGACAACTGTGTTATAACTCAGTGTCATTATAAATGATACCAACACCATGATTCTTCATATGAAAGACATCATCAGGATTATCAATGTCAGGATGACTGACGTCTCTATTATCATCTTAATTGTAGTACTTTCAGTCATACTGATAATCATCAGAATCATTGTGATTCTAAATATAAATCAGTGTCATGGTAATGAACATTATCGTAATCATGATTCCCAATGTCATCAATAGCATAATTAGAGTGTGAGCTCACTGTCTCAGGTCAAACATAAGCATAATATAACTGAGACGTGACCTTGCCATTCATAACACAGTTTAATCTGGTAAACATCACATCGAAACTATGAAGTTTGCTGTTGTTTTCATCTTACTTATCGCTATAATGATCGCAGTCATAGTAGCCGCTCCACTTGATAACAAACATGTGACTATGGAGAGCCATAGCCTTCAGCCTCGTGGACCTGTTGTAAGAACGAAAAGGATGGCGGTTGGTGCCAAGATCGGACGATTTGTGGGAAGACTTGTGATAACTACGGTGCTTGGTGTGGCGTTCGCTGGTGTTGGTGTGGCACCAATTGTAGATAAGATACTGGAAATTGAATGAATTATCAATTTTACAATAGTTTGTGTCATCCTTTATATCCGTTATATTGACATGGTACGAAAGTTCATATTGTTCTTCATATACATCCTGGAAAAAGAATAGATACAATATTCATGATATATGAATACATGCTATGGTATTCATCTATCATCGATCATGGTTTCATTATGGCGATTATCATTTTGTTCACTAGTATTGATAATCCTAATGATAATCACTATAACTATGGTTGACATCAGAATATTGCTCATTAGTATAATTATCAGGATTATTATCATCAGTATTATCAGAATGACTTAGGTCTCAATTATCATCTTCATTGTTGTTGATTATCATCTCAGTTGTTGTTGATTATCATCTCAGTTGTTGTTGATTATCATCTCAATTGTTGTTGATTATTACCTCAATTGCTGTTGATTATCATCTGAATTGTTGTTGATTATCATCTCAATTGTTGTTGATTATCATCTCAATTGTTGTTGATAATCATCTATGTTGTTGTTGATAATCATCTCAATTGTTGTTGATAATCATCTCAATTGTTGTTGATAATCATCTCAATTGTTGTTGATAATCATCTCAATTGTTGTTGATAATCATCTCAATTGTTGTTGATAATCATCTCAATTGTTGTTGATAATCATCTCAATTGTTGTTGATAATCATCTCAATTGTTGTTGATAATCATCTCAATTGTTGTTGATAATCATCTCAATTGTTGTTGATAATCATCTCAATTGTTGTTGATAATCATCTCAATTGTTGTTGATAATCATCTCAATTGTTGTTGATAATCATCTCAATTGTTGTTGATAATCATCTCAATTGTTGTTGATAATCATCTCAATTGTTGTTGATAATCATCTCAATTGTTGTTGATAATCATCTCAATTGTTGTTGATAATCATCTCAATTGTTGTTGATAATCATCTCAATTGTTGTTGATAATCATCTCAATTGTTGTTGATAATCATCTCAATTGTTGTTGATAATCATCTCAATTGTTGTTGATAATCATCTCAATTGTTGTTGATAATCATCTCAATTGTTGTTGATAATCATCTCAGTTGTTGTTGATAATCATCTCAGTTGTTGTTAATTACTTACTTAAGTGTTGATTACCATCTCAATTGTTGTTAATGACTTACTTAAGTGTTGATTACCATCTCAATTGTTGTTAATTACTTACTTAAGTGTTGATTACCATCTCAATTGTTGTTAATTACTTACTTAAGTGTTGATTACCATCTCAATTGTTGTTAATTACTTACTTAAGTGTTGATTACCATCTCAATTGTTGTTAATTACTTACTTAAGTGTTGATTACCATCTCAATTGTTGTTGATAATCATCTCAATTGTTGTTAATTACTTACTTAAGTGTTGATTACCATCTGAATTGTTGTTGATAATCATCTCAATTGTTGTTAATTACTTTCTTAAGTGTTGATTACCATCTGAATTGTTGTTGATAATCATCTCAATTGTTGTTAATTACTTACTTAAGTGTTGATTACCATCTGAATTGTTGTTGATAATCATCTCAATTGTTGTTAATTACTTACTTAAGTGTTGATTACCATCTGAATTGTTGTTGATAATCATCTCAATTGTTGTTAATTACTTACTTAAGTGTTGATTACCATCTGAATTGTTGTTGATAATCATCTCAATTGTTGTTAATTACTTACTTAAGTGTTGATTACCATCTGAATTGTTGTTGATAATCATCTCAATTGTTGTTAATTACTTACTTAAGTGTTGATTACCATCTGAATTGTTGTTGATAATCATCTCAATTGTTGTTAATTACTTACTTAAGTGTTGATTACCATCTGAATTGTTGTTGATAATCATCTCAATTGTTGTTAATTACTTACTTAAGTGTTGATTACATTCTTGATTATTCTGATTACAAGTATAAATATAAATGTAGTTGATTATCATTTAATTGTTATTGATTATTATCATAAGAATTCTGATTCCAAATATGAATATAAATGTCATTGATTATCATTTAAATGTTTTATTGATTATCAATATCATTTTAAGTGTTGTTGATTATCATCTTAATCATTCTGATTCCAGAAGTGTTGATAACCATCTTAATTATTCTGATTACAAGTATAAATGTCGTTGATTATCATTTAATTGTTATTGTTTATTATCTTAATAATTCTGATTCCAAATATGAATATAAATGTCATTGATTATCATTTTAATGTTTTATTAATTATTAATATAATTTTAAGTGTTGTTGATTATCATTTAATTATTTTATTATCATCTTAATTGCTGTCGATTATCACCCTAATCATTCTGATTCCAAATATAAATCCAATTCTTGTGAACCTATATATCAATTAATATCAATTTGATTCTAAATATTTTAATTATAATGATATTGTCAGTAGCATAATGATCATTATGATTGTTAGCATCACTATAATTGTTAGTGTCATAATGCGGCATGAGCATTATGATAGTCAGCGTCACTATAAGTGTCATAATGCGGGTTAGCATCATTATGATTGACAGTGTCACTATAATTGTCAGTTTCATAATGCGGGTTACCATCATTATGATTGTTGGTGTCACTATAATTGTCCGTGTCACTATAATTGTCAGTGTCATAATACGGGTTAGCATGATTATAATTGTTAGTGTCACAATAATTGTCAGTGCCATAATGCGGATTAGCATCATTATGATTGTCAGCGTCACTTTAATTGTCAGTGTAATATTGCGGTTTAGCATCATTATGATAGTCAGTATTATAATGATTGATCACAATTATGACTGTCGATATCAAAATGATTCAAATCGTTATAACAATTGAGAAGATATTGCTTCACATCGTTAACTATCATTTATATAATGACGGATATAACAAGCATGGCAATAAATGTGAATAACATTTTCATAATTAATAACAGCATTATGCAAGACATTACCGTCAGGTTAATCAATGCAATTCATAAAGACTTGCACTGGTGTTTGGGTGGTTGTCTAGGGAAGTACAGTACAAATCATTATGAAGGACATCGCCTTCTGTTTCTGTATCACTAAGATGTCATCGCCATCATGATGTACTCAGTAATACAAATGTATTGAATATATAGAAGTGGTGAAAATATTTCAAAAATCCACATGAATATGATTGCCAATATATTTGTAATTATCATTAGTAACATAACTGACAAAATCGTCGTGGGTTCGTATATCATTCATATGATTGTCAGTATATCATTATCATTATTATAACAAGTGTCATTATTATAATCACCATAATTATTACCATAGTAATTGTTATCAATATCATGTGAGGTCACTGTCTCAGGTCTTCCAAGCATAAAATAACTGGGATGTGACCTTTCCTTGTATAATACAGGAGGACCCGTTGAAAATCAGATCGAAACATGAAGCTTAACGTGGTATTCATCTTCCTGGTCGCTGTACTGACAGCGCTTGCCTTGGCCGCTCCCTTTGACAATAGAGATCTTATAATCAGAGGAAATATGAATATGAAGAAGCATAGTCTTCAGCCTCGTGGATCAGTTGTAAGAACGAAAAGGATGGCGGTTGGTGCCAAGATCGGACGATTTGTGGGAAGACTTGTGATAACTACGGTGCTTGGTGTGGCGTTCGCAGGTGTTGGTGGAGCTGTCAATAGCACTTCAAACATGCTGGGTATCAATTCAGTTTTGCCAACCGGTGGAGACATTATGACATTACTTTGGAGAATCACACCGGTTGTAGATAAGATACTGGAAATTGAATAAATCTTGTCATCCTTTATATACGTTTTTTTTTCTTTCTTGTCATCAATGTTCATTGACCAATATTAATAGATATTTATATTATTGGCATTATTATAAACATACCAACAATCATCAATCACAATGATGAATGAATTATTTTTTGTAGATGTTGAGATTGTCGATATCATTGCGATTCTTGATACCATGGTGATTGCTAATGATATAATGAACCACTAGTTATTCGAATGTCCCGGTGATCACAATGATTATCATCATGATTACTGAAATGATTCTATTTCTAAATATTATGATTTCGATCGTGATAATAATCAATACCATCATGAATGTTATGAGTATCATAGTTAAAATGTGTGTGTGAATATGACAAACAGATCTAGAACTTTAACAGAGATTAAAATTGTTGTCTTTGAGAGAAATGGGAGGAGGTTATTTACGGATAAAGAGAGAGATATTAGGGGAAGGAAAAAATCTTGTCATCATAGAGAGGTAGAGAGAGAGCGAGAGAAAGGGAAAGAAAGAGAGAGAGAAATTCCCATTCCATTGCATATCCTCCTACCTACAGGACCAAATTTATGGATCACACAATCTCTTTCATGGAGATTTTAATTGCACTACGTCAATTTTTTTCAAATATTGTCGACTATCATTTCGTTCTGTTTATGAATTTTACATCAACATGGATCTATTGCGGTTATGAATATCCTTGAATAATACAAAAAGCGAACAAGAAGTTTGCTATACATACTGCATTTGTTTATAGATATGGTCAGTGAATTTTACACATGAATATTGTTTTGATTGTCTAAAACTCTTGTCGTATATTATATAGTCTATCTTCTACTAATGTTTTTAGCACATTGATGCGCGGATGGGATGACTATACTTTATCAACTGTAGATAAGATAAGCAGATATATAGATATATAAGTAACTTGGAAAATGTCTGTAATGATTAAATGGAAATAATTAATAGATGGATTGAAATATACAAATAGAAAAAAAAACTGAAATAAACATGTTGACAGGATAAACAATGAAGTCGTTATTCCCAGTGCAATACTAGCAAATGTGATATTTGGTAGAAGTTGCTACACATTTAGTCTGACTGATATTTCCCAGGTAAATATTTTGCATATATTACTTCTGCATATCCCCCCCTCCCCCCTCATTTTGACTCAGCGTAAATATGATTGGAATGGATGATTATCTAAGGTCCCGATATATAGATGAAAATAAACACGTGAAGATTGACAAAGCTAAATGGCATTTGAAGAATAAATATTCTGTTTCTACTGACAAGCGAAAATACAAACACATTATGTCGTTTTATTTTCAAAAAAATATTTCACAGGACATTTTGAGAGTGAGAAAAAAGAAAGTTGTTTATGTGGGCAACAAATACCAATGCCAACACGAATAGAAAAATAACTGACACTGGTTGTTGAAATATGCAATTAGAGTTGATCCCGAACATATCTGTGCACTCTGGTCGGGATATAAACTTTCTTTTGGGATATATCTTCATAGATTAAAACAGATCCTTTCTCTAGATAGACAATAAACTAAACATCAATAACCATACATATCAAAGAGAGGGAGGGAGGTAGATAGATCAGTTGATTAGTACCAATTTGTTGATCAGTATCATTTTGTTGATCAGTATCATTTTGTTGATCAGTATCATTTTGTTGATCAGTATCATTTTGTTGATCAGTATCATTTTGTTGATCAGTATCATTTTGTTGATCAGTATCATTTTGTTGATCAGTATCATTTTGTTGATCAGTATCATTTTGTTGATCAGCATCATTTTGTTGATCAGCATCATTTTGTTGATCAGTATCATTTTGTTGATCAGTATCATTTTGTTGATCAGTATCATTTTGTTGATCAGTATCATTTTGTTGATCAGTATCATTTTGTTGATCAGTATCATTTTGTTGATCAGTATCATTTTGTTGATCAGTATCATTTTGTTGATCAGTATCATTTTGTTGATCAGTATCATTTTGTTGATCAGTATCATTTTGTTGATCAGTATCATTTTGTTGATCAGTATCATTTTGGCGATCAATCTTATCAGTCTGACTGATGAATATCTTTATTACTTCTTGCTGGTATTGTCGATATCAATGATTCCTAAAAAGGTTGTGATTGTTAACGATTTACTAAACCACAATGACCATGTAGTCGACATTAACATCATGATTATCAAAATCATCATGGTCAATATGAATACGATTGGCATCCTCATGTTCATCAGTCAACTATCATCAATACTATTATACCATGAGGATCATCAATGTCATTCGATTAACATTATGCAGATTAATATCATGAGCATCAATGGCATTATGATAGAAATCACCATTATAACTCAGTACCACTATGAATAACATCACCATCAGGATCAACAATGGCATAATGACTGACGGGTCTTAAGCATCATCCTTATGATTGATAGAAACACAATTATTATCAGTATCATTGTGATTCTTTATGGTGTCATCAATGTAATTGTGAATCTAAGTATCATTTTCAGTATCATGAGATTCTGTGAATAATCATTGATATGATTCTCTTTATATTATATTACATAATATCTATGATGTTAATGACCATAAAAATCAAGATGATAATTCTTAATCTTATATTACTATATTATAATATATTATGATTATCAATCTCATTGCGATTATCAATAACATTAATAACATTGTGATTATCAATAGCATTGATAACATTGTGATTATCAATAGCATTGATAACATTGTGATTACCAATGGCATTGATAACATTGTGATTATCAATAGCATTGATAACATTGTGAATATCACCGCTAAAATCATTTATATCATTCATATTGACATCATCATCGTGATTATTAATAGCATTATGATAGGCAACTCTACTACAATTCAGTATCATTGTAAATGACACCACCACCGTGATTCTTCATATCACTATGAATGACATCATCAGAATGATCAATTTCAGGATGCTTGACGTATCTATTATTATCTTAATTGTAGTGCTTTCAGTCATACTGATAATTATCAGTATCATTGTGATTCTAAATATAAATCCAGTATCATGGGATCCTATCTACAATCATTTATATCAATATGATTCTAAATATCATGGTAAAGAACGTTATCGTAGTCATGATTCCCAATGTCATCAATATACATAATTAGAGTGTGAGCTCACTGTCAGGTCAAACATAAGCATAATATAACTAGGACGTGACCTTGTCATTCATAATACAGTTTAACCTGGTCAACATCAAATCGTAATTATGAAGTTTGCCGTGGTTTTCATCTTACTTATCAGTATAATGACCGTGTTTACACCTGTTGTAAGAAGGAAAAGGATGGCGCTTGGTGCCAAGATCGGACGATTTGTGGGAAGACTTGTGATAACTACGGTGCTTGGTGTGGCTTACGCTGGTGTTGGTGTGGCTGTCAATGGCACTTCTAACATGCTGGGTATGAATTCAATTTTCCCAGCTGGTGGAGATATTATGACATTTATTTGTAGAATCACACCAATTGTAGATAAAATAATGGAAATCGAATAAAAGATGAAATCTATAATATCAATTTCAATATCATTCTCTCTCATAACTGAATGTAAGAATTTGAGAGATAATTCTCATAATTAAATATTACATTCATTATATACTACATTACATTATATATTACATTCTAACAATGGATAGGTAAAGACAAAGAAAATAGTAATGTGAATTTAAGTATCAGTTTCAGTATCATAAGATTCTCTATATAATCAGTGATATAATTCTCTTTTTACTCTATTATCCTTTACATAAAGTCTATGCTAATAATGACATAAAAATTACGATGATAACTCTTAATTTCATATTATTATATCCTATTACATATTACATTGTATCATTGCGATTACCGATTATATTGATAACATTGTGATTATCTTTGATACTCTGAACATTAATATTGCAATCCTCTTCTTATTCGAACGGTACTGATAATCACATTGGTATCGTTATAGTTATGTTTTACATCTATATGAACATAGTTTTAACATCATGTTCATCAAAATTATCATGGACACTATAATTAAGATTAGCCCTCATCATGACCATTAATAAATGCATCAATGATATGACTATGATTTGTGCTTAAGGCTTACGCTAGTGTCGGGGTTGCTATAAATACAGCTTTTAACATCCTAGATATCAATTCAGTTTTTCCCTTTTATAATAGAAATCTAATATGATCACGGAAAATCTAAAAACGAAGAATCATAGTTTTCAGCCTGTCAATATTTACGAAAGTTCATATCTTCCTTTATATTCGTTCTGTCAATATCCCTGCCTGGGTATCTATATTATATTACATTATGATTGTCAGTGTCATTGCGATTACCAATTATATTGGTAACATTGTGATTATCTTTGATACTGTGAACAACAATATTATAATCCTCTTATTCGAATGGTAGTGATAATCACATTGATATATGATAGTTATGTTTGACATCTATATCAACATAGTTTTAACATCATGTTCATCAAAATCATCATGGTCACTATAATTAAGATTAACCCTACTCGTGACCAATAAGTGTCGAGGTTGCTATAAATACATCCTGGATATCAATTCCGTCTTCCCTTTTATAATAGAAATCTTATATGATCACGGAAAATCTAAAAACGAAGAATCATAGTTTTCAGGCTGTCAATATTTACGAACTTTCATATCTTCCTTTATATACGTTCTGTCAGTATCCCTGCTTGGTTATCCATTCAATTTTTCCCAAACTGTGAATCACACCAGGTTTATATAAAACAAAATGAAAATACACTAATTTTTGAATCGAATGAAAGTTCATATACGATTTCATATACGGTCAGATCGAAACAATGAAGTATACCGTGGTTTTCATCTTGCATATCGCTATAATGTTCGCGCTTATAGTAGCCACTCCACTTGATAGCAACAAACATGTGACTATGAAGAGCCATAGTCTTCAGCCTCGTGGACCAGTTGTAAGAAGGAAAAGGATGGCGGTTGGTGCCAAGATCGGACGATTTGTGGGAAGACTTGTGATAACTACGGTGCTTGGTGTGGCTTACGCTGGTGTTGGTGTGGCTGTCAACAGCACTACTAACATGCTGGGCATCAATTCAGTTTACCCAACCGGTGGAGACGTTATGGCATTTATTTGGAGAATCACACCAATTGTAGATAAAATAATGGAAACCGAATAAAAGATGGAATTTATAATATCAATTTCAATATCATTCTCTCTCATAACTAAATTTAAGAGAATTCTCATAATGAAAACAATAAAGTTGACAGAAATGAAAATAGCAATAGAGGTGAGCTATATATTATGTTCTAACAATGGATAGACAAATATATGTGAATTTAAATATCATTTTCAGTATCATAAGGTTCTGTATATAATCAGTGATATAATTTTCTTTCTACTCAATTATCCTTTACAAAACGTCTATGATAATAATGACATTATAAAAATTACGATGATAATTTGTGATTATCTTTGATACTCTGAACATTAATATTACAATCCTCTTCTTATTCGAATGGTACTGATAATCACATTGGTATCGTTATAGTTCTGTTTTACATCTATATGAACATAGTTTTAACATCATGTTCATCAAAATCATCATGGCCACTATAATTAAGATTAGCCTTCATCATGACCATTAATAAATGCAATCAATGATATGACTATGATTTGTGCTTCAGGCTTACGCTAGTGTCGGGGTTGCTATAAATACAGTTTTTAACATCCTGGATATCAATTCAGTTTTTCCCTTTTATAATAGAAATCTAATATGATCACGGAAAATCTAAAAACGAAGAATTATAGTTTTCAGCCTGTCAATATTTACGAAAGTTCATATCTTCCTTTATATACGTTCTGTCAATATCCCTGCCTGGGTATCCATTCAGTTTTTCCCAAACGTTGAATCACACCAGGTTTAGATAAAACAATGAAAATGCACAAAATTTTGAATCGAATGAAAGTTCATATATGATTTATTATACATTGATGTTATTGTATACCCCTACTTGTTTGAGTGATATTGGTAATCCTAATAATAATCACTATTTCTATGGTTGACATCAGAATATTGCTCATTAGCATGATCATTGATGACATTAACATCACCGAAATCCACATGGTCCGTATAATTACGACTAGCATCATCACCAATACCTTATCTTGGCAAGAACATCAACAATCATCAAAGTCATTATGGATGATATCACCTCTAGGATCATTTATACCATTCGTATTGACATCATCATCGTGATTATTAATAGCATTCTAATAGACAACTGTGTTATAACTCAGTGTCATTATAAATGATACCAACACCATGATTCTTCATATGAAAGACATCATCAGGATTATCAATGTCAGGATGACTGACGTCTCTATTATCATCTTAATTGTAGTACTTTCAGTCATACTGATAATCATCAGTATCATTATGATTCTAAATATAAATTCAGTATCATGATAATGAACGTTATCGTAATCATGATTCCCAATGTCATGAATAGCATAATTAGAATGTGAGCTCACTGTCTCAGGTCAAACATAAGCATAATATAACTGAGACGTGACCTTGCCATTCATAATACAGTTTAATCTGGTCAGCATCACATCGAAACAATGAAGCTTGCCGTTGTTTTCATCTTGCTTATCGCTATAATGACCGCTGTCATAGTAGCCGCTCCACTTAATAACAACAAACATATCAATATCAAGAGCCATAGTCTTCAGCCTCGTGGACCAGTTGTAAGAACGAAAAGGATGGCGGTTGGTGCCAAGATCGGACGATTTGTGGGAAGACTTGTGATAACTACGGTGCTTGGTGTGGCGTTCGCTGGTGTTGGTGTGGCTGTTAACAGCACTACTAACATGCTGGGCGTCAATTCTGTTTTCCCAGCTGATGGAGACATTATGACATTTATTTGGAGAATCACACCAATTGTAGATAAGATACTGGAAATCGATTAGATTATCAATTTTACGAAAGTTCGTGTCATCCTTTATATCCGTTATATTGGTAATGTCTTGCATAATGCTGTTATTAATTATGGGAATGTCATTCACATTTATTGTCATGCTTGTTATATCCGTCATCATATAAATGGTAGTTAACGATGTGAAGCACTATCTTATCAATTGTCATAACGATTTGAATCATTTTAATATCGACAATCATGACTGCGATCAATCATTATAATACTGACCATCAGAATGATTAAGATAATAATCAATAACAATTAAATGATAATCAATAACAATTAAGATGATAATCAATAACAATTAAGATGATAATCAATAACAATTAAATGATAATCAATAACAATTAAATGATAATCAATAACAATTAAGATGATAATCAATAACAATTAAGATGATAATCAATAACAATTAAGATGATAATCAATAACAATTAAGATGATAATCAATAACAATTAAGATGATAATCAATAACAATCAACAATTGAGATGATAATCAATAACAATCAACAATTGAGATGATAATCAACAATTGAGATGATAATCAACAATTGAGATGATAATCAACATACCCCCCCCCCCTCATTCTGACTAAGCGTAAATATGACTGGAATGAAAATCATCCTTTATATACGTTATATTGAGATGGTTCATATTGTTCTTCATAAACATCCGAAAAGAATAAAAATACTTGCGTTGGTATTCATCTATCATCGATCATGGTTTCATTATGGCGACCAATACCAATTTTGTTGACTAGTATTGGTAATCCTAATGATAATCACTATAACTATGGTTGACATCAGAATATTGCTCATTAGTATAATTATCAGGATTATAACCATCAGATGTCAGAATGACTGACATCTCTCTTATCATCTTAATTGTTGTTTATTTTAATTGTTGATTATAATCTTATTTGTTGATTACCTTCTTAATTATTCTGATTCCAAATATGAATATAAACGTCATTGATTATCATTAAATCGTTTTATCAATTATCATCTTAATTGTTGCTGATTATCATCTTCATCATTCTGATTGCAAATGTAAATGAAAATGTCGTTATCATTAATTGTTTTATTGATTATTATTTAATTGTTTTATTGATTATCATTTAATTGTTTTATTGGTTATTATTTAATTGTTTTATTGATTATCATTTAATTGTTTTATTGATTATTATTTAATTGTTTTATTGATTATCATTTAATTGTTTTATTGGTTATTATTTAATTGTTTTATTGATTATCATTTAATTGTTTTATTGGTTATTATTTAATTGTTTTATTGATTATCATTTAATTGTTTTATTATCATCTTAATTGTTTTATTGATTATCATTTAATTGTTTTATTGATTATCATCTTAATTGTTTTGATTCTCATCTTAATTGTTTTGATTCTCATCTTAATTTTTTGATTCTCATCTTAATTGTTCTGATTATCATTTTAATCATTCTGATTCCAAATAGAAATACAATATCATGTGATCCTATATATATATCAATTAATATCAATTTGAATTTAAATATTTTGATCATGAACGTTATCGTAATCAGGATTCCGAATGTTATAAATATCCTAATTAGAGTGTGAGCTCACTGTCTCAGGTCAAACATCAGCATAAAATAAATGAGACGTGACCTTGTCATTCATAACACAGTTTAACCTGGTTAACATCAAATCAAAACGATGAAGGTTGCTGTGGTTTTCATCTTGCTTACCGCTATAATGACCGCACTCATAGTAGCCGCTCCACTTGATAACAACAAACATATCAATATCAATAAGAGCCATAGTCTTCAGCCTCGTGGACCTGTTGTAAGAACGAAAAGGATGGCGGTTGGTGCCAAGATCGGACGATTTGTGGGAAGACTTGTGATAACTACGGTGCTTGGTGTGGCTTACGCTGGTGTTGGTGTGGCTGTCAACAGCACTACTAACATGCTGGGCGTCAATTCTGTTTTCCCAGCTGATGGTGACATTATGACATTTATTTGGAGAATCACACCAATTGTAGATAAGATACTGGAAATTGAATAAATTATCAATTTTACAAAAGTTCGTGTCATCCTTTATATCAGTTATATTGACATGGTTCGAAAGTTCATATTGTTCTTCATATACATCCTGGAAAAGAATAGGTACAATATTCATGATAAATTAATCTATCTGGTATTCATCTATCATCGATCATGGTTTCATTATGGTGATCAGTATCATTTTGTTGACTAGTATTGGTAATCCTAATGATAATCACTATAATTATGGTTAACATCAGAATATTGCTCATTAATATAATTATCAGGATTATAACCATAATATGAATGGCATCACTATCAGGATCATCAATATCGTTCGATTGACATTATGCAGATTAATATCATGATTAACATCCTGGGTATCAATAGCATTATGACAACACCATTATAACTCAATAACACTCTGAATAACATCATCAGGCTCATCAGTGTCATGACTGGCGCCATCATTAAGAGTGAAATCACCACAATCAATAACATTGTGATTCCTAATGTTATCATCAATATTACGATGATAATTCTGAATTTGATATTACTATAATGTATTACATTATGACTGTCGTATCATTGCGATTACCAATTATATTAATAACATTGTGATTATCTTTAATAATTTGAATATTAATAATAATTGAAACCCCTTCTTATTCGAATGGTACTGAGAATCATATAATTTCGCATAGTTTTGTTTGGCATCAATATTAATATGCTTAGCAAAATCATCACCATTAATGTAACTACGATTAGCCTTCATCATGACTAATTATATATGTAATCAATAATATAATTTGTGCTTGTTGTGGCTTACGGTAGTGCCGGGGTTGCTATAAATAACTCTTGTAATCTTAATAATAATCACTATTTCTATTGCTCATTAGCATTATTGATCATTGATGACATTAACATCACCGAAATCCTCATGGTCCGTATAATTACGACTAGCATCATCACCAATACCTTATCTTGGCAAGAACATCAACCATCATCAAAGTCATTATGGATGATATCACCTCTAGGATCATTTATACCATTATATTGACATCATCATCGTGATTACTAATAGCATTCTAATAGACAACTGTGTTATAACTCCATGTGATTATAAATGACACATGATTCTTCATATGAAAGACATCATCAGGATTATCAATGTCAGGATGACTGACGTCTCTATTATCATCTTAATTTTAGTACTTTCATTCATACTGATAATCATCAGTATCATTGTGATTCTAAATATAAATCCAATATCATGGTAATGAACATAATCGTAATCATGATTCCTAATGCCATTCATAATACAGTTTAACCTGGTAAACATCACATCGAAACTATGAAGTTTGCCGTGGTTTTCATCTTGCTTATCGCTATAATGACCGCAGTCATAGTAGCCGCTCCACTTGATAACAACAAACATATCAATATCAATAAGAGCCATAGTCTTCAGCCTCGTGGACCTGTTGTAAGAACGAAAAGGATGGCGGTTGGTGCCAAGATCGGACGATTTGTGGGAAGACTTGTGATAACTACGGTGCTTGGTGTGGCGTACGCTGGTGTTGGTGTTGCTGTCAACAGTACTACTAACATGCTGGGCGTTAATTCTGTTTTCCCAGCCGGTGGAGACATCATGACATTTATTTGGAGAATCACACCAATTGTAGATAAGATACTGGAAATTGAATAAATTATCAATTTAACAAAAGTTCGTGTCATCCTTTATATAAATGAAGATTGACATAGCTAAATGGCATTTGAAGAATATATATTCTGTGTCTACTGACAAGCGAAAATACAAACACATTCTGTCGTATTATTTTCAAAATATTTCACAGGACATTTTGAGAGTGAGAAAAATGAAAGTTGTTTATGTGGGCAACAAATACCAATGCCAACACGAATAGAAAAATAACTGACAATGGTTGTTGAAATACGCAATGAGTTGATCCCGAACATATCTGCATTCTGGTCGGGATATAAACTTTCTTTTGGGATATATCTTCATAGATTAAAACAGATCCTTTCTCTTGATAGACACATTCAGTAAATCAAGCATCAATAACCATACATATCAAAGAGAGGGAGGGAGGGAGGTAGATAGATCAGTTGATTAGTATCACTTTGTTGATCACTTTCATTATGGCGATCACTATCATTATGGTCATCAGCATCATTATAGTAATCAGTATCATTATAGCGATCAGTATCATTATGGCGATCACTATCATTATGGCGATCACTATCATTATGGCAATCACTATCATTATGGCGATCACTATCATTATGACGATGACTATCATTATGGCGATCACTATCGTTATGGCGATCACTATCGTTATAGCGATCACTATCATTATGACGATCACTATCGTTATGGCGATCAGTATCATTATGGCGATCACTATCATTATGGCGATCAGTGTCATTATGGCGATCAGTATCATTATGGCGATCACTATCGTTATGGCGATCACTATCATTATGGCGATCACTATCATTATGACGATCCCTATAATTAAGGCGATCACTATCATTATGGCGATCACTATCATTATGACGATCCCTATAATTAAGGCGATCACTATCATTATGACGATCACTATCGTTATGGCGATCAGTATCATTATGGCGATCAGTATCATCATGGCGATCAGTATCATTATGGCGATCAGTATCATTATGGCGATCAGTATCATTACGGCGATCAGTATCATTATGGCGATCAGTATCATCATGGCGATCAGTATCATTATGGCGATCACTATTATTATGGCGATCAGTATCATTATGGCGATCAGTATCATTATGGCGATCAGTATCATTATGGTGATCAGTATCATTATGGCGATCAGTATCATTATGGCGATCAGTATCATTATGGCGATCAGTATCATCATGGCGATCAGTATCATTATGGCGATCACTATCATTCTGACGGTCACTATCGTTATGGCGATCAGTATCATTATGGCGATCAGTATCATTATGGCGATCAGTATCATCATGGCGATCAGTATCATTATGGCGATCAGTATCATTATGGCGATCAGTATCATTATGGCGATCAGTATCATTATGGCGATCACTATTATTATGGCGATCAGTATCATTATGGCGATCAGTATCATTATGGCGATCAATATCATTATGGCGATCAATATCATTTTCTTAATCATTATCATTATGTCGATCAGTATCATTATGGCGACATAAAAATTACAATGATGATTCTTCATTTCATATTACTATATTATATTACATTATGATTGTCATTGTCATTGCGATTACCAATTATATTGGTAACATTGTGATTATCTTTGATACTGTGAACAACAATATTGTAATCCTCTATTCGAATGGTAGTGATAATCACATTGATTATGATAGTTATGTTTGACATCTATATGAACATAGTTTTAACATCAAGATCATCAAAATCATCATGGTCACTATAATTAAGATTAGCCCTCATCGTGACCAATAAGTGTCGGGGTTGCTATAAATACATCCTGGGTATCAATTCTGTTTTCCCTTTTATAATAGAAATCTTATTTGATCACGGAAAATCTAAAAACGAAGAATCATAGTTTTCAGCCTGTCAATATTTACGAAATTTCATATCTTCCTTTATATACGTTCTGTCAATATCCCTGCTCGGGTGTCCATTCAGTTTTTCCCAAACTTTGAATCACACCAGGTTTAGATAAAACAATGAAAATACACTAAAATTTGAATCGAATGAAAGTTCATATATGATTTGAGTGATATTGGTAATCCTAATAATAATCACTATTTCTATGGTTGACATCAGAATATTGCTAATTAGCATGATCATTGATGACATTAACATCACCGAAATCCACATGGTCCGTATAATTACGACTAGCATCATCACCAATACCTTATCTTGGCAAGAACATCAACAATCATCAAAGTCATTATGGATGATATCACCTCTAGGATCATTTATACCATTCATATTGACATCATCATCGTGATTATTAATAGCATTGTAATAGACAACTGTGTTATAACTCAGTGTCATTATAAATGATACCAACACCATGATTCTTCATATGAAAGACATCATCAGGATTATCAATGTCAGGATGACTGACGTCACTATTATCATCTTAATTGTAGTACTTTCAGTCATACTGATAATCATCAGTATCATTGTGACTCTAAATATAAATTCAGTATCATAATAATGAACGTTATCGTAATCATGATTCCCAATGTCATCAATAGCATAATTAGAGTGTGAGCTCACTGTCTCAGGTCAAACATAAGCATAATATAACTGAGACGTGACCTTGCCATTCATAATACAGTTTAACCTGGTAAACATCACATCGAAACTATGAAGTTTGCCGTGGTTTTCATCTTGCTTATCGCTATAATGATCGCAGTCATAATAGCCGCTCCACTTGATAACAACAAACATGTGACTATGGAGAGCCATAGTCTTCAGCCTCGTGGACCTGTTGTAAGAACGAAAAGGATGGCGGTTGGTGCCAAGATCGGACGATTTGTGGGAAGACTTGTGATAACTACGGTGCTTGGTGTGGCGTTCGCTGGTGTTGGTGTGGCTGTCAACAGCACTACTAACATGCTGGGCATCAATTCAGTTTTCCCAGCTGGTGGAGACATTATGACATTTGTTTGGAGAATCACACCAATTGTAGATAAGATACTGGAAATTGAATAAATTATCAATTTTACAAAAGTTCGTGTCATCCTTTACATAATTGAAGATTGACACAGCTAAATGGCATTTGAAGAATATATATTCTGTGTCTACTGACAAGCGAAAATACAAACACATTCTGTCGTTTTATTTTCAAAATATTTCACAGGACATTTTGAGAGTGAGAAAAATGAAAGTTGTTTTTTGGGGGCAAAAAATACCAATCCCAACCACGAATAGAAAAATAACTGACAAGGGGTTGTTAAAAACCCCAATGATTTGATCCCGAACTATCTGCATTCTGGTGGGGATATAAATTTTCTTTTGGATATATCTTCATAGATTAAAACAGATCCTTTCTCTTGATAGACACATTCAGTAAAAAAGCATCAATAACCATACATATCAAAGAGAGGGAGGGAGGGAGGTAGATAGATCAGTTGTTAGAAACACTTTGTTGATCATTTTCATTAGGGCGATCACTATCATTATGGTATCAGCATCATTATAGTAACATTATCATTTTTAAGCGATCAGTATCATTAGGGCGATCACTACTTTAAAGGCGATCCCTATCATTAGGGCAATCACTATCATTATGGCGTTTCACTATCATTATGACGAATATCTTATGGCGATCATATCTTTAATGGCGATCACTATCTTTTATGCGATCACTATCTTTTATAAACGATCACTATCTTTATGGCGATCATAAAAATTAGGGCGTCACTATCATTATGGCGATCAGTGTCTTTAAATGGCGACAGAAATCATTATGGCGATCACTATCGTTAGGCGACCCACTATCATTATGGCGATCACTATTTTTAATGGCGACCCCTATTTTAAAGGGCGATCACTACTTTATGGCGATCACTATCATTATGAAAAACCCCCCAAAAAATTTAAAGGGCGATCACTACATTATAAACATCACTATCTTTTAGGGGGGGATCAAAATCTTTATGGCGATCAGAAATCATCATGGCGATCAGAAACATTAGGGCGATCATATCATTATGGCGATAAATATCTTTAAAAGGCGATCATATCTTTAGGGGCGATCAGTATCATCATGGCGATCGGGAATCTTTAGGGGCGACATATAATTATGGCTTCAGTATCTTTAGGGGCGATCGGGAATCATTAGGCGACAGTATCATTATGGTGATCATATCATTATGGCATCAGTACTTTAAGGGCGATCATATCATTATGGCGATAAGAAATTCATCAGGGCATCAGAAATCATTATGGCGATCACTATCATTTGAGGGTAAACTATGGGGTTATGGCATCAGAAATCATTATGGCGATCAGTATCATTAGGGCGATCAGAAATCATCAGGGCGATCAGTACATTAGGGCGATCAGAAATCTTTATGGCAAATCAGTATCATTAGGGCAAATCAAAATCTTTAAAGGGCGATCACTATTTTATGCAAATCAGTTTCATTAGGCATCAGTATTTTAAGGCATAAATATCATTAGGGCGATCAATATCATTTTCTTAATCTTTATCATTATGTCGATCATATAATTATGGCGACATAAAAATTACAATGATGATTCTTCTTTTCCCATATTACTATATTATATTACTTATGATTGTCATTGTCTTTGGCATTACCAATTATATTTAAAAATTTGGGGGATTATCTTTGATACTGTAACAAAAATATTGTAATCCCTATCCGAATGGTATGATAATCCATTTATTAGGGAAAATTAAAGTTTTTACATCTATATGAACATAGTTTTTTAAAATTTTAAAATCATCAAAATCATCATGGTCACTATAATTAAGATTAGCCCCCCGTGACCAATAAGTGCGGGGGTTTCTATAAATAAAATCCTGGGGATCAATTCTGTTTTTCCCCTTTTTTAATAAAATCTTATTTTTTCAAGGGAAAAACTAAAAAAGAAGAATCATAGTTTTCCCCCTGTCAATATTTACGAAAAATTTTATTTTCTTCCCCTTTTTATACTTCTGTCAATATCCCTCTCGGGTGTCCTTTCATTTTTCCCCAAACTTTGAATCACACACCAGGTTAGATAAAACAATGAAAAAACACTAAAATTTGAATCGAAATGAAAGTTCATATATGATTTGAGTAGATCTTGGAAATCCTAATAATAATCACTATTTTCTATGGTTGACATCAAGAAATATTGCTAAATAGTGGCATATCTTGATGACATAAACTCACCGAAATCCCCCTGTCCGTATAATTTACGACAGCCATCATCACCAAACCTTATCTTGGCAAGAACATCAACAATCATCAAAGTCATTATGGATGAATACACCGTCTAGATCATTATACCCCTTCATATTGACATCATCATCGTGATTATTAATAGCATTGTAATTGACAACTGTGTTATAACTCAGTGTCATTATAAAATGATCCCAAGCACCAAGATTTCTTGCATATGAAAGACTCACTCATCAGATTATCATTCAGATGACTGACGTCTCTATTTAATCTTAATTGTAGTACTTTCAGACCATACTGATAATCATCATATCATTGTGACTCTAAATATAAAATACGTATCATAATAAGGAACGTTATCGTAATCATGATTCCCAATGTCATCATATGCATAATTAAGTGTGAGCTCACAGACTCAGGTCATCATAAGCATAATATAACTGAGACGTGACCTTGCCATTCATAATACAGTTTCAACCTGGTAAACATAACATCCGAAACATGAAGTTTGCTGTTGTTTTCATCTTGCTTTCGCTATATAATGATCTGCAGTCATAATAGCCGCTCCACTTGATAACAACAAGCATGGTGACTATGGAGACCATAGTCCTTCCAGCCTCGGACCAGTTGTAAGAACGAAAAGGATGGCGGTTGGTGCCAAGATCGGAACGTTTGTGGGAAGACTTCTGGATAACTACGGTGCTTGGTGTGGCGTTCGCTGGTGTTGGTGTGCTTCACAGCACTACTAACATGCTGGGCATCATTCATTTTTCCCCAGCTCGGTGGAACATTATACATTTTGTTTGGAGAATCTCACCAATTTAGATAAGATACTGGATATTGAATAAATTATCAATTTTACAACAGTGCGGGTCAGCCTTTATATATCAGTTATATTGACAGGTCGAAAGTTCATATTGTCCTCATATACATCCTGGAAAAAGAATTGGTAACAATATTCATGATAAATTAATTCTAGCTGTATTCATCTATCATCGATCGTGTTTTCATTATGGTGATCAGTATTCATTTTGTTGAACTACTATTGGTAATCCTAATGATAATCACTATAATTATGGTTAAACATCAGAATATTGCTCATTAATATAATTATCAGGATTAATAACCATAATATGAAATGGCATCACTATCAGGAGCATCAATATCGTTCGATTGCCATTATGCAGATTAATATCATTATTAAACATCCTGGGTATCAATCGCAGTCTGAAAGACAAAACACCATTATACTCAATAACACTCTGAATAAAATCTCAGGCTCATCATGTCATGACCTGCGGCCATCATTAAGAGTGAAATCACCACAATCAATAACATTGTGATTCCTAATGTTATCATCAATATTGACGATGATAATTCTGAATTTGATATTACTATAATGTATTACATTATGACTGTCGTATCCTTGTGATTACCAATTATATTAATAACATTGTGATTATCTCTAATAATTTGAATATTGATAATAATTGAAACCCCTTCTAATTGGAATGGTACTGAGAATCTTATAGTTTAGCATAGTTTTGTTTGGCATCAATATAAATGTGCTTAGCATCATGATCATCAAAATCATCACCATTAATATAACTACGATTAGCCTTCATCATGACTAATTATATATGTAATCAATGATATAATTTGTGCTTGTTGTGGCTTACGGTAGTGCCGGGGTTGCTATAAATAACTCTTGTAACGTGCTAGCTTTTAATTCAGTTTTCTCTTTTATAACAGAAATATTATATGATCACGGAAATCCGAATATGAAGAATCATAGTTTTCAGCCTGTCAATATTTACGAAAGTTCATATCACCCTTTATATACGTTTTGTGAATATCCCTGACTGGGTATTCATTCATTTTTTTCCAAAGTGGGAATCATACCAGTTTTAGATAAAATAATGAAAAAAAAATAATAATCGTATAAAGGTTCATATACGATTTACTATACACTGATGTTATTGTAAACCCCTACTTGTTTGAGTGATATTGGTAATCCAAATGATAATCACTATAACTATGGTTGACATCAAAATATTGTTCATTAGTATAATTATTGATGATACTAACATCATGATCCCCGAAATCATCATGATCTATATAATCACGATTAGCATCATCATCAATAATTTATCTTGAAAAAAAACATCAACCATCATCAAAGTCATTACGAATAATATCACCTCTATGATCTTTTATACCATTCATATTAACGTCATCACCGTGGTTATTGATAGCATTCTGACAGACAACTCTATTATAAATGACTCCACCACCATGATTCTTCATATCACTTATACTATCATCATTGTGGATTATCAATGTCAGAATGGCTGACGTCTCTATTATCATCATAATTGTAGTGCTTTCAGTCATTATGATAATCATTAGAATCATTGTGATTCTAAATGTAGATCCAATATCATGGGATTCTATATACAATCATTAATATCAATCCGATTTTAAATAATTTTATTATGAGCATTAACGTAATTAGTATTCCGAATGTCATAAATATCCTAATTAGAGTGTGAGCTCACTGTCTCAGGTCAAACATTAGCATAATATAACTGAAACGTGACCTTGTCATTTATAATGCAGCCTAACCATTTTGGTCAACATCAAATCGAAACAATGAAGTTTGCCGTGGTTTTCATCTTGCTTATCGCTATAATGACCGCACTCATAGTAGCCGCTCCAATTGATGACAACAAACATGTGACAATTGAGAGCCATAGTCTTCAGCCTCGTGGATCAGTTGTAAGAACGAAAAGGATGGCGGTTGGTGCCAAGATCGGACGATTTGTGGGAAGACTTGTGATAACTACGGTGCTTGGTGTGGCGTTCGCTGGTGTTGGTGTGGCTGTCAACAGCACTTCTAACATGCTGGGCATCAATTCAGAGACATTAGGACATTTATCTGGAGAATTACACCAGTTGTAGATAAGATGATGGAAACTAAATAAAAGATGGAATTTGTTATATCAAAACTAGCATTGTGATTGATTTCACCATCATGATTAATATAATCATCCAAAACATTACTAATTTCATCAATACGGTCTGAACAATATAATCATCTTGATCTTGTGAAGCTAACGCTGGGGCTGGGATGGCAGTCAGACGAATCCTGATTGATGATAATGCAACCGATAAAATTGTATGATTATCCTTGTTATAAACGTATATAATGGAACGTATAATGAGAACCTTTTTATTACATTCAAATTCCCATTGTGATTGTATAATGACATTGTGATTGTTATTATACTTATCAGTGTGATTGTCATTATACTTGTCACTGTGATTGTCATTATACTTATCAGTGTGATTGTCATTATACTTGTCACTGTGATTGTCATTATACTTATCAGTGTGATTGTCATTATACTTGTCACTGTGATCGTCATTATACTTATCAGTGTGATTGTCATTATACTTGTCACTGTGATTGTCATTATACTTATCATTGTGATTGTCATTATACTTATCATTGTGATTGCCATTATATTTATCATTGTAATTGCCATTATATCTATCAGTGTTAATGTCATTATATCTATCATCGTAATTACCATTATACTTATCATTTTGATTGTTATTGTCATCATCATTGTCACTTTGATTGTCAATACTTGTCACTGTGATTGTCATTATACTTGTCACTGTGATTGTCATTATACTTATCATTGTGATTGTCATTATACTTATCATTGTGATTGTCATTATACTTATCATTGTGATTGTCATTATACTTATCAGTGTGATTGTCATTATACTTATCAGTGTGATTGTCATTATACTTATCAGTGTGATTGTCATTATACTTATCAGTGTGATTGTTATTATACTTATCAGTGTGATTGTCATTATACTTGTCACTGTGATTGTCATTATACTTATCAGTGTGATTGTCATTATACTTATCATTGTGATTGTTATTATACTTATCAGTGTGATTGTCATTATACTTGTCACTGTGATTGTCATTATACTTATCAGTGTGATTGTCATTATACTTCTCACTGTGATTGTCATTATTCTTATCAGTGTGATTGTCATTATACTTATCAGTGTGATTGTCATTATACTTAACACTGTGATTGTCATTATACTTATCAGTGTGATTGTCATTATACTTGTCACTGTGATCGTCATTATACTTATCAGTGTGATTGTCATTATACTTGTCACTGTGATTGTCATTATACTTATCAGTGTGATTGTCATTATACTTGTCACTGTGATTGTCATTATACTTATCAGTGTGATTGTCATTATATCTATCAGTGTTAATGTCATTATACTTATCAGTGTGATTGTCATTATACTTATCAGTGTGATTGTCATTATACTTATCAGTGTGATTGTCATTATACTTATCAGTGTGATTGTCATTATACTTATCAGTGTGATTGTCATTATACTTATCAGTGTGATTGTCATTATACTTATCAGTGTGATTGTCATTATACTTATCAGTGTGATTGTCATTATACTTATCAGTGTGATTGTCATTATACTTATCAGTGTGATTGTCATTATACTTGTCACTGTGATTGTCATTATACTTGTCACTGTGATTGTCATTATACTTATCAGTGTGATTGTCATTATACTTATCAGTGTGATTGTCATTATACTTATCAGTGTGATTGTCATTATACTTATCAGTGTGATTGTCATTATACTTATCAGTGTGATTGTCATTATACTTATCAGTGTGATTGTCATTATACTTATCAGTGTGATTGTCATTATACTTATCAGTGTGATTGTCATTATACTTATCAGTGTGATTGTCATTATACTTATCAGTGTGATTGTCATTATACTTATCAGTGTGATTGTCATTATACTTGTCACTGTGATTGTCATTATACTTATCAGTGTGATTGTCATTATACTTGTCACTGTGATTGTCATTATACTTGTCACTGTGATTGTCATTATACTTGTCACTGTGATTGTCATTATACTTGTCACTGTGATTGTCATTATACTTGTCACTGTGATTGTTATTATACTTATCAGTGTGATTGTCATTATACTTGTCACTGTGATTGTCATTATACTTATCAGTGTGATTGTCATTATACTTGTCACTGTGATTGTCATTATACTTATCAGTGTGATTGTCATTATACTTGTCACTGTGATCGTCATTATACTTATCAGTGTGATTGTCATTATACTTGTCACTGTGATCGTCATTATACTTATCAGTGTGATTGTCATTATACTTGTCACTGTGATTGTCATTATACTTATCAGTGTGATTGTCATTATACTTGTCACTGTGATTGTCATTATATTTATCAGTGTAATTGCCATTATATCTATCAGTGTTAATGTCATTATATCTATCAGTGTGATTGTCATTATACTTATCAGTGTGATTATTATTATTTACTTATCATTGTGATGGTCATTATACTTATCATTGTGATTGTCATTATACTTATCATTGTGATTGTCATTATACTTATCATTGTGATTGCCATTATACTTATCATTGTGATTGCCATTATATTTATCATTGTAATTGCCATTATACTTGTTCACTGTGATTGTCATTATACTTATCAGTGTGATTGTCATTATACTTA
>NW_028234413.1:37069139-37071639 GCF_977035675.1 Penaeus japonicus | reverse complement strand
CACACACACACACAACATCATCACAACACACACACACACCTCACACACACTACACACACACACACACACACACACACACACCCACACATCCACACACACATAAGCCACAAATAATACCCGCAAACACACACAAACACACAGCCAACCACAACACACAACGACACACACACACACACACCCACACACACACACATACATAACCACACACACCCACCAACACATACACAGATACCCATCACCGCACCACACCCCCGATCCCCCCCCCACCCACCCCTTGACACCACAAACCACACTCACACACACCAAACTCTCAAACACCACACACACACTCTGAACACACACACTCACTTACACCCACAAACACACAAACCACGACAACACACTCACACAACACAAACACTCGTACACACACACCTATCACACACAACACACACACACACACTCACACACAAACACCACACTCACCCATACACAATACACCACCCACACATCCCACAACACACACACAAACACGACACACACACACACACACAAACACTCACACACACACGACACACGACTACACACACCACACACTATCACTACCACCACACTCCACACACACCACACACACACACACTCTCACCCACACACACACACTACCACACACACACAACACACCCATCACACAATCTCCAACACACCCGTACCCCCCCTGGGTTGTGCCCCCCACTCAGACCTCCGGGAGTCAATCTTGCACACACCAGCTCTATCAGCCAATGCCAGGTTCCGAAGACAAACTACCTATAACCGCGCCACCGCCAGGAATACCACATTCCAAAAAACCCCAGGGACCTAAACATTCCCTGCAGACTAATACTTAACATAAGTTTGTGATTGTGGTAAAACCAACAACTTAGGTGAAAATAGAATCGCGTTTTCATAATAATGTTAAAACACGATGGTGTGTTGATAATGATATGCAATGTACTACATATGAATGGGGTTTTCTAAAGGATTAGGGAACTATCTCAAAATCCTTCTGGATCTTATATCTTGAGGATTTTAAGATTGTTGTTTGATGTTCCAATTAACATTTTTTGTAAGTGTTTAGTTATTGTTGTTGTCGTTTTCTTCCTCGGAGGGGGTACCTTTTCATGATGGTATTTATAAATATGGTAACAAATTGTGTTTTGTTTTTTATTTTTAGAAACAAAAACAGGGAATTTCTGAGGACGATGCCTCTTTTCTATAACTCTTTAATGAGATCTTTGTTTAGTTAAGCAAAGGTTATTAATCATTGTTAAATGCCAACACCATGTGATTAAAACACATAGTATGATAAATATAAAAAACAACTACATGTTAAATGCTTCCAGTTTGTGTTATAGGTGAATAATAAATCATTTCGGAATCAATCCTAACTTTTCTCTAAAGAAATGCATTAAGCATTATGTAATATCATCATCCTATAAAAATCGAGTGTGATTCTTGGATAGTAATTAAATACGCCAATAACTACCTTTGGATACGATACCTAGAATCACACATGAAAACTAATTACCAATTTCCCAAACTCTAAACAAGCGACTGAATAGGACGACAATCTACACCATTTTTTTTCAAAATTTCTAATATGTTCGCACATAATCACTATATCGATTTTATCAACCTTATAAAATCAACTTATTGTTATAGGTGCGTGTGTGACGAAAATCCACTCGAAGATTATATATAGCATGATAAATAAGCCAGCGCTGTGCAACCTCATCGACGAGAAAAATATTTAGCCAGAGGGAGAGAAACTTAGCAGTGACGTAAGAGAGACGTACGTCATCGTATGTTTTCATAATGGAGTTTATATCCGGCATAAGGCTGACACTATCGGAGCTTCAACTCTTGCGTTTCGGTTCTGTATCGCTTCTCCTTCTTTCATATTAATATGTCTGTTGTTATATTTATATATTTTATATTGTATGTATGTATATATATATATCATAGATTCATATATATATATATATAAATATATATATAATATAGAATTCTATATATATATAAATTTAAATATATATATATTATATATATATTATAAAATATATATTATATAAATTATATATATATAATAATATTATAATATATATATATATATATATATTTTTTGATATATACTATATATAAAATATATATATAAATTATATATATATATAATACAATATATATAATTATATTACATATATATATCATATATACCTCTATATATATATATCTATCTAACTATCTATCTTATCTATCTATCTATCTATCTATCATCTATCAATATATATATATATATATATATATATATATATATATATAACATATACATATATATATATACAGGTTGGGTGTGTGTGTGTTGTGTGTGTGTGTATGTAAATGTATATATTATAAAGGTATGCATATATATCTATATATATGTATATATATTTAATATATATATACCTATATTACGACATTACACATATATGATGCACACCACACA
>NW_028234413.1:37026639-37029139 GCF_977035675.1 Penaeus japonicus | reverse complement strand
CGTCCGATCTTGGCACCAACCGCCATCCTTTTCCTTCTTACAACTGGTCCACGAGGCTGAAGACTATGGCTCTTCATATTCAGATGTTTGTTGTTATCAAGTGGATCGGCTACTGTAAGCGCGGTCATTATAGCGACAAATAAGATAAAAACCACGGCAAGCTTCATCGTTTTGATCTGATGCTGACCAGGTTAAGTTGCATCATAAATGACAAGGTCACGTCTCAGTTATATTATGCTAATGTTTGACCTGAGACAGTGAGCTCACACTCTTCCTATGATGTTTATGACATTCGTAATGTTGATTACCATAATACTTATATTTAGAATCACTGATTGTAATTATTATATGTAGGATCCCATGTATTGAACATATATTTAGAATAACAAAGATACTGATGATTATCATTATGACTGAAAATATTATGTCTATTATAGGGCTATCAGAAATAACATAAAAATGTCAATGTGAATAATATTGACGATTCTGAAGGTGATGTTAATGGTTTGCCCAAGCTAAATTATCTAATGGTTCATGATGATGCTAATCGTAATGATAATGGCCATGATCATTTCGATAATCCTTTTATTCCCATTCATGATTATACAAATGATCAATATAGTGATGTCACCTATTATCATAATGATTATCATTAGGATGACCAATATCATTCGATATAAGACAATGAAGCGAAAATGAAGGCGAGGTGTGAGGGAACCATTACAACACTAATAGTTCAAAGTACAAAGAAGATACGTGCTATTTCAGATCAAAAATATCAATCATAAGCCAGCTCTAATAATATGGTGATGGATTTATTCGATACACAATACTCTATGGCACTCTGCTCTATGGTTGTATCGCAAAAGATTGTCGGCAGCTAATAACGGCTCGTCCTGAAATCACAGGCAGAGCAACCTACTGAAATTGGGATTATTACTATAAAAAAAGTAAACCAGAAGTATGAGTTAAATTCATTTTATACATATGGAAATATATAGAATTCGCCGAAATCTAGAATGCAATGTGGGAAAAGTTGAAAAGAGAATTAAAGGGTAAGAAAAAATTCTAACACCTGAAAGAAAAACGGAAACAAAATACGAAAGAAAAATGGAAAACCTTCCCAGTCATAATTGTAATTATACTGACCATGACGATTGTGATGATCATGATGGTAATGTCGATATCATTTCTAATGTTGGTCATTATATCGATATGATTACGATCAATCATAATATAACTGATCATGATTACGATCAATTATCATATCACTGATCATGATTATGATCAATCATAATGATATCACTGATCATGATTACGATCAATCAAAATAACATCACTGATCATTACTACGATCAATCATAATGATGCTAATAGCCATAATGATACTGACCCTTATAAAGTTGCTGACAATCCTACTAATACTGGCAATCCTACTTATACTAACAATCCTACTAATACTGATAATCCTAGTAATACTGACAACCTTTCTAATACTGGTAACCCTACTAATATTGACAACGCTACTAATACCGATAACCCTACTAATACTGACATCTTACTAAATCTGACAACCTTACTAATGCTGACAACCTTACTAAAACTGACAACCTTACTAATACTGACATCTTACTAAATCTGACAACCTTACTAATACTGACAACCCTACTAATACTGACATCTTACTAAATCTGACAACCTTACTAATACTGACAACCCTACTAATACTGACATCTTACTAAATCTGACAACCTTACTAATGCTGACAACCTTACTAAAACTGACAACCTTACTAATACTGACAACCCTACTAATACTGACATCTTACTAAATCTGACAACCTTACTAATGCTGACAACCTTACTAATACTGACAACCCTACTAATACTGACATCTTACTAAATCTGACAACCTTACTAATGCTGACAACCTTACTAAAACTGACAACCTTACTAATACTGACAACCCTACTAATACTGACATCTTACTAAATCTGACAACCTTACTAATGCTGACAACCTTACTAAAACTGACAACCTTACTAATACTGACAACCCTACTAATACTGACATCTTACTAAATCTGACAACCTTACTAATACTGACAACCCTACTAATACTGACATCTTACTAAATCTGACAACCTTACTAATACTGACAACCCTACTAATACTGACATCTTACTAAATCTGACAACCTTACTAATGCTGACAACCTTACTAATACTGACAACCCTACTAATACTGACATCTTACTAAATCTGACAACCTTACTAATGCTGACAACCTTACTAAAACTGACAACCTTACTAATACTGACATCTTACTAAATCTGACAACCTTACTAATACTGACAACCTTACTAATACTGACAACCTTACTAATACTGACAACCCTACTAATACTGACAATCTTACTAAAACTGACAACCTTAATAATACTGACAACCCTACTAATGCTGACAACCTTACTAATACTTACAATCCTACTAATACTTACAAT
>NW_028234413.1:37014139-37019139 GCF_977035675.1 Penaeus japonicus | reverse complement strand
CAAACTCTTCCCTGCATTATCGCATGGATGTACAACAAGAATCCAGTGATTTTCAAGTTTATCATCTATGTGATTTTTTTTCACTTAATATCCATTGATATGTATGGTTAATGATGTTTCAGTTTATGAGTGTTTATCTAAAAGTAGTATCATACAATGTGTTAATATATTCACATATTAAAATATGCATTAAAGAGAACAATGTAATCCACAAATCTGGTACTCTGGGTAGCAGGATAGACAATAGAATGGAAATCTCTCTCTCTCTCTCTCTCTCTCTCTCTCTCTCTCTCTCTCTCTCTCTCTATATATATATATATATATATATATATATATATATATACATTTATATATTTATATATATATATATATATATATATATTTATATATATATATACATTTATATATATATATATACATTTATATATATATATATATATATATCTATATCTATATATCTATCTATATCTATATATATATATCCTCCCCTCGCCTCTCTCGCTCTATTCCTTTTATTCTCTCTCGGTCTTTCTCTCTTTGTTTTCTCTCATTTTCCTTTTCTCCACCTCTCTCTCTTTATCCGCAAATCATTATGAATATCTATTATAGTTCTATATTTTTGTCATATTCATTATGCCATTCATTCAGGTAATTAATTTTTTTACGGACAAGCGAAAATACACATTCTGTCGCTAGATTTTCAACAATATTTCACAGGACACTTTGAGAGTGAGAAAAAGAAAGATTTCTAGGTGATCAACAACCACTAATTCCAACGAGAATAGAAATAAATAACTGACACTGGTTGCTGAAATATGCAATTAAAGTTGATCCTGACCGTATTTGTGCATTCTGGTCGGGATATAAAGTTTCATTAGGGATATATCTTCATAGATTAAAACAGTTCCTTTCTCTAGATAGACACATTCAATAAGTGTATCATCAATAACCATACATATTAAAGAGAAAGAAAGATATAGAAATCTTTAAAAAAACAAAGGCAAACCTCCAGAATATAGAATCACAAACAAGCAGATTCTCGCCTTGCTTTTGCTGACACAGACTAACGAGAGAACGTCAGCAGAATTTATAGTTCATTTCTGAGAGTTACGAAATTGTGATTTGAGAGTTTTATGGAACGAGAAGTGTATGCGGTTTTACTTTTTTCTGGTGTTTGGATGTGTTTCTTTTACCTTTATTTCTCTTTCCACGTTTACCACATTGCATTATGGATTTCGACGAATACTAAGCCGTGTTACTACACATTTCAAATGCATAAAATTCATTTAATTAATATATGCCTGGGAATCCTGATCACCCCAAGGCCACATTAGTCTTTTTGAGACATCTGAAAACTCTTTCATTTTTTCCTAGGTCATGACGTCATAGGTTATTCTCCTGTATTATACAAGGGAAGGTCATGTCTCAGTTATTTTATGCGTGGAAGACCTGAGACAGTGACCTCACGTTATATTGATTATGACTATTACTATGGTAATAATGACGATAATTATAACGATTAGAATAATGTTATATATTAAATAATCATAATGGTACTGACAATGATAATGACATTAGCAATCATATTAATATGAATTTAATTTCATCACTCGATATAGATTCGATATATTGATATTGATTATATTTATGCTGAGTAACATAATTATAATTAGTCAATTATTAAAACTTATGATCATGACAGTGTCATCATAGTCTTTTTGAGACATCTGAAAATTCTTTCATTTTTTCCTAGGTCATGACGTCATAGGTTATTCTTAGCCCGATGAATTAACGAGACGATGCTCAAAGTACCAATGGTTTCTTCGGTCTCTCTTCGATATTCTCCTTTGAAATATTATTCTTTCACGGCATTTGTTATTCTTATAAACATGTATACTCGCACACACACAGAATGAGAGATTGAGAGAGTGTAAGTAGAATTGCATTTGACAAGAAAATGATAACAGATCATTCTCATTATTGTAATGCCATTATTGTAATTGACAATGTTATCATTTTTATTTTGTCATTATATATATATATATATAATACAATGTTTCATAATGTTTTCATGTCTCAACCGGACGTAAAAAAAGAATAAAAATGGTACCAAGTCAGTGACATTGGCATTGACGATGAGATAAAAACGGAGCGTAAATTTTATGATTTATTCAATTTCCAATATCTTATCTACAACCGGTGTGATTCTCCAAAGTAATGTCATAATGTCTCCACCGGTTGGAAAAACTGAATTGATGCCCAGCATGTTCGAAGTGCTGTTGACAGCCACACCAACACCAGCGAACGCCACACCAAGCACCGTAGTTATCACAAGTCTGCCCACAAATCGTCCGATCTTGGCACCAACCGCCATCCTTTTCGTTCTCACAACTGGTCCACGAGGCTGAATACTACAGTCCTTCATATTCTTATTTCCTCTGATCATAAGATCTCTATTGTCAAAGGGAGCGGCTAAGGCAAGTGCTGTCAATACAGCGACCAGGAAGATGAATACCACGGTAAGCTTCATGTTTCGATCTGATTTTCAACGGGTTCTCCTGTATTATACAAGAAAAGGTCACGTCCCACTTATTTTATGCTTGGAGGACCTGAGACAGTGACCTCACATGATGTTGATTACGACTATTACTATGGTAATAATGACGATAATTATAACGATTATAATAATAATAATGGAATGGAAATCTCTCTCTCTCTCTCTCTCTGCCTCTATGTATATGTAAATATATATAAATACTTATATATACATATATATAAATATACATATATATATATGGATATATATACATATATATACATATATATACATATATATCCTCCCGCCTCTTTCGCTCTGTTCCCTTTATTCTCATTCGCTCTTTGTTTACTCTCATTTTCCTTCCCCCACCCCTCTCTCTTTATCCGTAAATCACATCCTGTTTCTCTCAAAGACAAAATTATGAATATGTTAAAGTTCTATATTTTTGTCATATTCATTATGATAGTTATTCAGGCAATTATGCACATTAAGCAAACACACATACACCAAAACACATGCACAGGGGAAACATACATACACACTTTAATAATGACACTAATAATATTCATGATTCGAATAACTGGTTTATCATTCAGGTTTATAGCTATGATAAACAAAATCATAGACAATCATAATGATAGTTTTATTATAATCTTTGTCTTTGTAATTTTCATAGTTTTGATGATTATCAATCAAATTTATTTTTGACAGCCACCCTTCACCAGCATAATTCACACCGAGCAAGATCATGAAAATTATATTGCTGATAAAGGTATTGATGTCTTGCATAATGATATTAATTATGATGCTGATAATATTAATTACATTGTCATACTGCTTATACACGTTATGATATTAATGATAGTTGATTATGTAAATCACTATGTTCTGCCCATGTCTATTAATTAATAACTACAGTATTTGATTATCTAAGGATATCCATAACCGCAATAGATGGACTCTCATTTCGGATGGATAGTCGAAAATATTTGAAATATTGGCATAATGCAATTAAAATCTTCATTAAAGAGAGCTATGTGATCCACAAATCTGGTACTGTAGGTAGAAGGATAGACAATGGAATGGAAATCTCTCTCTCTCTCTCTCTCTCTCTCTCTCTCTCTCTCTCTCTATATATATATATATATATATATATATATATATATATATATATATATATATATATATATCCTCCCGCCTCTCTCGCTCTGTTTCCTTTATTCTCACTCGCTCTTTCTCTCTTTGTTTTCTCTCATTTTCCTTCCCCCACCTCTCTCTCTTTATCCGTAAATCACCTCCTGTTTCTCTCAAAGAAGAAATTATGAATATGTTAAAGTTCTATATTTTTGTCATATTCATTATGATAGTTATTCAGGCAATTATGCACATTTAACAAACACACATCCACAAAAACACATGCACTGGGGAAACACATGCACACACAACTTAATTATGACACTAACAATATTCATTATGATACTGATTTTAATTATCGAAATCATAATATTTAGAAAGAGCATCATTTCAATTACCACAGAGGAAACATACACACACACTTTAATAATGACACTAATAATATTCATGATTCGAATAACTGGTTTATTACATCATTAACAATCACGATGTTTCCAATGACATCGACAATTTCAACAATATATTCCAAAAAATCATTCATACGTTCAATAACAATGTAATTGATGATTATCGGTATATATTGAATGATCATGATTGTAATCAGTCATAATGACCATAAGAGTATTGTCATCTACAATTACATAAATGATTTCTATGATTACCAACATCAGTATGATAATCAGTATCATTAACAATGATTATCTCAATGATTATGACAACCATAATCAATCATTTTGATACTAGCAATGAATTTAATTGATGCTTTTATTTTGATACTGATACCCAGCATTCATTGTTATATATATATATATATATATATATATATATATATATATATATATATATATATATATATACATATTATTTTCTCTGATTAAAAAAGGTTGATAAATACAGAACGTATACAAAGGTTGACAAGAAATTGTCTTCAATTGTTTATTCAATTTCCAATATCTTATCTACAACCGGTGTAATTCTCCAAATAAATGTCATGATGTCTCCACCGGTTGGGAAAACAGAATTGACGCCCAGCATGTTAGTAGTGCTGTTGACAGCCACACCAACACCAGCGTAAGCCACACCAAGCACCGTAGTTATCACAAGTCTTCCCACAAATCGTCCGATCTTGGCACCAACCGCCATCCTTTTCGTTCTTACAACTGGTCCACGAGGCTGAAGACTACGCTTCTTCATATTCAGATGTTTGTTGTTATCAAATGGACCGGCTACTGCAAGTGCAATCATTGCAGCGATAAGCAAGATGAAATCCACAACAAGCTTCATAGTTCGATGTGATGTTGACCAAGTTAAACTGTATTATGAATGA
>NW_028234413.1:37001639-37004139 GCF_977035675.1 Penaeus japonicus | reverse complement strand
TTTGGTCGGGATATAAATATTTATTTGGGATATATGTTCATTTGGATACATATCAAAGAGAAAGAAAGAGAGAGAGAATCTTTAAAAACCAAAGGCAAACCTCCAGAATATACATTCACAAACAAGCAGATTCTCGCCTTGCTTTTGCTGACACAGACTAACGAGAGAACGTCAGCAGAATTTATAGTTCATTTCTGAGAGTTACGAAATTGTGATTTGGGAGTTTTATGGAAAGGGAAATGAATGCGGTTTTCCTTTTTTTCTCGTTTTTCTGTCTGGTGTTTGGATGTGTTTCTTTACCGTTTATTTCTCTTTCCACCTTTACCACATTGCATTAAGGATTTCGACGAATACTAAGCCGTGTTACTACACATTTCAAATACATAAAATTGATTTAATTCTTATATGCCTGGGAATCCTGAACACCTAAGGCCACATTAGAGTTTTTGAGACATCTGAAAACTCTTTCATTTTTTCCTAGGTCATGACGTCATAGGATCATTCTCATTATTGTAATGCCATTATTGTAATGGACAATGTTATCATTTATATTTTCTCAATATTATATATCTATCTATCTATCTCTATAGATAGATATATATACTTTTATATATATATATATATATATATATATATATATATATATATATATATATGTGTGTGTGTGTGTGTGTGTGTGTGTGTGTGTGTGTGTGTCTGTGTGTGTTTATAGTAAAACCATGAGTAGATACAGTATATGCTAAACGACATGAGGTATTGACGTAATGTAATTAAAATCTCCATTAAAAAGAACTGTATGATCTACAAATCTGGTATTGTAGGAGGATAGACAATGAAATGGGAATTCCTCTCTCTCTCTCTATCTACCCCCCCCCCCCCTCTCGCTCTCTATCTCTCTTTCTCTATTTTTGTCTTCTCTCTTTTTTATTCCCCGACCTCTCTCTCTCTTCATCCGTAAATTATCTCCTCTCATTTATCTCGAAGACAAAATTATTAATATTTTTTTAAGTTCTGGATCTTTCTGTCATATTCTGTATGACAGTTATTCAGGCAATTATGCACATTCAACAAACACACGCATGCACAGGGGGAAATCATATTTAGTAAGAAAGAAAAAAATCAGTTATCATATATAGCACCTAATGTAACTGAATTTGATACTAAGCATTAAGAGTCACAATGACACATAATAAGGCTGGCGGTTTTAGTCATGATGATGCTGATGATCCAGATAGTGAAGTCATTCGAAAGAGTATTGATGAACATGATGATTGTAATTGTAATTATATTAACCATGACGAATTTGATGAACAAGATGATAATGTCAACTGCATTCATATTGAAGGTCATCATTTTGATGTCAAACTAAAATTATATTGGTAATCATTGTGATCACCGGACCATTCGAATAACAAGTGGTTTATTACATCATCAACAATCACCATGTTACCAGGAATCACAATGATATCGACAATATCTGCAAAGATATCATGCACACTTGCAATCACAATGTAATTGATGATTGTCGGTATATTTATAATGATGCCATTATAAATTTATATCTATAACGATGTACTTATGATATTCATTAGTACAATGATACGGATCGCCATAATGATACTGGCCATCTCATTGATAATTGTGCTAGTGAAACGAATGTCAATTATATTAACATTGATGATAAGATAAAAACAGGAAAAAAGATAGCAAGAACCTTCGTAAAATGTCTTTTCTTCAATTTCCATGATCTTGGTGATATTGGCATTGGCTATGATATAAAAACAGAACTTAAAATCTTATTATTTATTCAGTTTCCAATATCTTTATCATATTGTCATGTCTCAACCGGCCGACAAAAAAATGAATGATACTAAGTCTGTGATATTGGCATTGGCTATAAGATAAAAACAGACCGTTAATTTTATGATTTATTCAATTTCCAGTATCTTATCTACAACCGGTGTGATTCTCCAAAGTAATGTCATAATGTCTCCACCGGCTGGCAAAACTGAATTGATACCCAGCATGTTAGTAGTGCTATTGACAGCCACACCAACACCAGCGAACGCCACACCAAGCACCGTAGTTATCACAAGTCTGCCCACAAATCGTCCGATCTTGGCACCAACCGCCATCCTTTTCGTTCTTACAACTGGTCCACGAGGCTGGACACTAGAGTCCTTCATATTCATATTTCCTCTGATTATAAGATTTCTATTGTCAAAGGGAGCGGCTAAGGCAAGTGCTGTCAATACAGCGACCAGGAAGATGAATATCACGGTAAGCTTCATGTTTCGATCTGATTTTCAACGGGTTCTCCTGTATTACACAAGGAAAGGTCACGTCTCAGTTATTTTATGCTTGGAAGACCTGAGACAGTGACCTCACATGATATTGATTACGACTATTACTATGGTAATAATGACGATAATTATAACGATTATAATAATAATATATATTAAATGATCATAATGGTACTGACAATGATAATGACATTAGC
>NW_028234413.1:36986639-36996639 GCF_977035675.1 Penaeus japonicus | reverse complement strand
CTAATGTTTGACCTGAGACAGTGAGCTCACACTCTGATTAGGATATTTATGACATTCGGAATACTAATTACGATAATGCTCATAATCATGATATTTAGAATCATTGATATTAATGATTATATAGGATCCCATGATATTGAATTTATATTTAGAATCACAAAGATACAGATGATTATCCTTATGACTGAAAACAATTATGATTGTCAATTATGATTTATCATTGTCTACTGTTCGTACAATTATGACATGGCAACATTATGTTGAATCAAAACGGTTGTAGATCAGAGAATGAGAATCGAATATATTCATAATGTCCTTCATATACATTCTAGAAAAAAATACAATTGCGGTGTTATTCATCTTCCTTCTCGCTAACAATTATCAAATCACGAAGCATTAAAATTATATGGATGAATGCTTATCTAAGGTCCCGTTATATAGATGAAAATAAACACGTGAAGATTGACATAGCTGAATCACATTTGAAAATATGTATTCTCTTTTTACTGACAAGCGAAAATACACATTCTGTCGTTTTATTTTCAACAATATTTCACAGGACACTTTGAGGGCGAGAAAAAGAAAGATTTCTAGGTGAGCAACAACCACTAATTCCAACTGGAATAGAGATAAATAACTGACACTGGTTGTTGACATATGCAATTAAAGTTGATTCCGAACACATCTGTGCATTTTGGTCGGGGTATAAATATTTATTTGGGATATATGTTCATTTGGATACATATCAAAGAGAAAGAAAGATAGAGAGAATCTTTAAAAAACAAAGGCAAACCTCCAGAATATACATTCCCAAACAAGCAGATTCTCGCCTTGCTTTTGCTGACACAGACTAACGAGAGAACGTCAACAGAATTTATAGTTCATTTCTGAGAGTTACGAAATTGTGATTTGGGAGTTTTATGGAAAGGGAAATGAATGCGGTTTTCCTTTTTTCTGGTATTTGAATGTGATACAGTCATGATGATGCTGATGATCCAGATAGTGATGTCATTCGTCATAGTACTGATGAAAATATGATTCTAATTGTAATTATATTGACCAAAATTATATTGGTAATCATTGTGATCACCGGACCATTCGAATAATTAGTGGTTTATTACATCATCAACAATCGCAATGATATTGAAAATATCAACAATATCTGCAAAGAAATAATACATACTTACAATAAAATGTAATTGATGTTTGTGTGTATATTCATAATGATGCCATCTACAATTATATAAATGTTTTCTATGATTACCAACATCAGTATGATAATCAGTATCATTGACAATGATAATCTTAATGATTATGACAACCATAATCAATAATTTTGATACTAGCAATCAATTTAATTAATGCTTTTTTTTATACAGGTACCCATCACCATGTTACTAGGAATCACAGTGTTATCACAAGTCTGCCCACAAATCGTCCTCCATCCTTTTCCTTCTTACAACTGGTCCATGAGGCTGAAGACTATAGTCCTTCATATTCCTATTTCCTCTGATCATAAGATTTCTATTGTCAAAGGGAGCGGCTAAGGCAAGTGCTGTCAATACAGCGACCAGGAAGATGAATATCACGGCAAGCTTCATGTTTCGATCTGATTTTCAACGAGTCCTATTGTATTCTACAAGGAAAGGTCACGTCCCACTTAATTTTGCTTGGAGGACCTAAGACAGTGACCTCACATCATATTGATTACGACTATTACTGTAGTAATAATGACGATGATTATAACGATTATAATGATAATATATATTAAATAATCATAATGGTACAGACAATGATAATGACACGGACAGTCATAATGATATTGGCAATCATATTAATATAGATTTAATCTAATCTCCTGATATATATTCGAAATATTCATATTGATTATATTTATGCTGAATAACATAATAATAATCAATCAACTATTATAACTTATGATCATGATAGTGTCATCATAGTGACACAGAAACTCCTGTTGGTGATGTTCTTCATAATGATTTTGAGAGCATGATTGTGTTTATCATCTTTTTGATGACTATTATCATTACCAGCATCATTCAGTTTTAAAGCTATGATAAGCAGAATCCTTGGCTGTCATAATGATAGTTTTATGATTGTAACTTTCGTCATTGTAATTTTTATAGTTTTCATAATTGTCTATCAAAAGTTTCTTGACAGCCACCCCTTCACCAGCACAAGTCACACCGAGCAAGATCATGAAAATTATATTGCTGAGAAAGGTATTGATGAAACTGATGGTAATATCTTGATACTGATTATGGTGGTGATGATATTAACGACATTTGTTGTCATACTGCTTATACCCGTTATGATATTAATGTAGTTGATTATGTGAAACAACATGTTCTTAAACATCATGACGATTTGAATGATAATGATATTAATGATCATTCATCTCATGATTAATTTCCATTGATGTGTATGGTTAATGATGTTTCGGTTTATAAGTGTGCTTATCTAGAGAAAGGATCTGTAACTTAATTTATGAAGTAGTTACTATGAATGATTCATACTATCTGTTAGTATATTCACATATGCACAATATTTATGATAACAGGTACAACTTTAATTTCAACAACCAGTATCAGGTATTTATTTCTTTTATCGATCAAGTCATCTGACACCTGGACATCTTTCTTTCTCTGAAAATGTCCCGTGAAATATTGTTCAAAACAAATGAAAGAATGTATTTCTCGCTTGTCAGTATATATATATAAATAAATATACAACTGATAAAGTATAGTTGATAGTAAAACCATGATTACAAGATAGACTATATGATATACGACATGAGTTATAGAATATCAAAACAATATTCATATGTACAGATTCACTGCCCATGTCTATTAATAACTACAGTATTTGATTATCCAAGGATATCCATAACCGCAATAGATGGGCTCTCCTTTAGATCGACAGAAAGGACGGATAGTCGAAAAATATTTGTAATATTGACGTAATACAATTAAAATCTCCATTAAAGAGAACTATGTGATCCACAGATAGGTACTGTAGGTAGGAGGGTAGGCAATGGAATGGAAATCTCTCTCTCTCTCTCTCATTTCAATTA
This sequence comes from Penaeus japonicus, assembly GCF_977035675.1. NCBI lineage: Eukaryota > Metazoa > Arthropoda > Malacostraca > Decapoda > Penaeidae > Penaeus > Penaeus japonicus. The sequence goes on along the minus strand of NW_028234413.1, from coordinate 36,993,545 downwards.
CCATATATAGAACCCAATGATGGTGGTGATAATTGTAGCGACTTTAGTCATAATGATGCTGATGATCCAGATGGTGATGTCATCCATAATAATAATGATGGACATGATGTTAATTATACTGACCATGACGTTTTTTATTATCATAATGGTAATGTCGCCATCATTTCCAACAAGATGGACTATATGATATACGACATATGTACAGATTCACATACGCATGTCAATTATATTGACATTGATGATAAGATTAAACCAGAAAAAGGATACCAAAAACTTTCGAAATATTTATCATTTAATCAATTTCCAGTATCTTATCTACAACCGGTGTGATTCTCCAAAGTAATGTCATAATGTCTCCACCGGTTGGAGACATTATGACATATATATATATATATATATATATATATATATATATATATATATGTATATATATGTATATATATGTATATATATATGTATGTATATTACTATTTTATCTGATTAAGAAATGTTGATATATACAGAACGTATACAAAGGATAACAAGAACTTCCGTAGATAAATACAGAACATATATAAAGGATGACAAGAACTTGCGTAGATCTTATTAAATTTCCAATATTTTATCTACAACCGGTGTAATTCTCCAAATAAATGTCATGATGTCTCCACTTGTTGGGAAAACGGAATTCATACCCAGCATGTTAGTAGTGCTGTTGACAGCCACACCAACACCAGCGTAAGCCACACCAAGCACCGTAGTTATCACAAGTCTTCCCACAAATCGTCCGATCTTGGCACCAACCGCCATCCTTTTCCTTCTTACAACTGGTCCACGAGACTGAAGACTATAATTCTTCATATTAAGATTTTTTCTAGTTATAAGATCTCTATTGTCAAAGGGAGCGGCTAAGGCAAGTGCTGTCAATACAGCGACCAGAAAGATGAATATCACGGTAAGCTTCATGTTTCGATCTGATTTTCAACGGGTCCTCCTGTATTATACAAGGCATGGTCACATCCCAGTTATTTTACGCTTGGAAGACCTGAGACAGTGACCTCACATGATATTGATAACAATTACTGTGGTAATAACGATGCTTATAATAACTATAAGAAAACGTATGCTTTAATAAGGACAATAATATACTGACATTCTTAATGATATGAGTACCCACAACGATATTGGCAGTTATGTTAATACTGACACTCATAATGATATTGGCAGTCATATTCATATGGATTTTCATATGGATGACTATTATTAATCAAAATTATTTTTACAGCTACCCCAACACAACCAATCAAGATCATAAAGATTATATTGTTCAGAATGGCATTGATTAAGCTGATGGTAATGTCTTCCATAATGATATTGATGATGAATGGGATATTTTTCACATTAAATACCATGATGTATTTCCGTCATTATATAAACGATAGTTAACTATGGGAAGTAATATGCCATCAATTGTCATAACATTTTCAATCATAATAATATCACTGATCATGAAAACAATCAATCATAATGATATTTACAGTTATAACGATACTAACAGCCATAATGATACTGACTTTCATAAGACTTATAATGCTGAGATCCTAACGATAATGAACATCCTAATAACATTAACAATTATAATGAGAGAGATTGATAGATCGAAATATATATATATTATATATATATATATATATAAATATATATATATATATATATATTATATATATATATAAATATACATATATATAATATATATATATATATATATATATATGTATCTATGTATATATATATATATATATATATATCAATGTGATTTCGTTCATTGTTATCATTATTATCGTTTTATGATATATATTCGATTCCAATTAACTGATCTACAACTGCATCGATTCTTCAAAATGTTGTCATGTCCGAAAAAAAAACTGAATGATACCAAATCAGTAACATTGACGATGAAATAGAAACAAAAACGCCAACACCAGCGTAAGCCACACCAAGCACCGTAGTTATCACAAGTCTTCCAACAAATCGTCCGATTTTGGCACCAACCGCCATCCTTTTCGTTCTTACAACTGGTCCACGAGGCTGAAGACTATAGTCCTTCATATTCCTATTTCCTCTGATCATAAGATCTCTATTGTCAAAGGGAGCATCTAAGGCAAGAGCCAATACAGCGACCAGGAAGATGAATATCACGGTAAGCTTCATGTTTCGATCTGATTTTCAACGGGTTCTCCTGTATTATACAAGGAAAGGCCACGTCTCAGTTATTTAATGCTTGGAAGACCTGAGACAGTGACCTCACATTATAATGATTACGGCTATGGTAATAACAATATAATAATAATATACATTAAATCATCATCATTTTACTGACAATGATAATGACATTGGCAATCATATTAATGTAGATTCACTGCCCATATCTATTAATAACTACAATATTTGATTATCCAAGGATATCCATAACCGCAATAGATGGGCTCTCATTTAAATCGACAGAAAGGATGGATAGTCGAAAAATATTTTTATATTGACATAATGCAATTAAAATCTCCATTAAAGAGAACAAATAGGCACTGTAGGTAGGAATGGAAATCTCTCTCTCTCTCTCTCTCTCTCTCTCTCTCTCTCTCTCTCTCTCTCTCTCTCTCTCTCTCTCTCTCTCTCCCTCTCTCTCTCTCTCTATCCCCCCGCCTCTCTCGCTCTATCCCTTTTATTCTCGATCTCTCTTTCTCTCTGTTTTCTCTCCTTTCCTTCCCCCACCTCTATCTCTTTATCCACAAATCATCTCCCGTTTCTTTCAAAGACAAAATTAGGAATAACTGTTAAAGTTATATATTTTTGTCATATTCATTATGGCAATTAAGCACATTCAACAAACACACATACACAAAAACACATGCAGAGGGGAAACACATATACACACACATCTTAATTATAACACTAACAATATCCACGATGATAGTAATTATCATGATCGAAATCATAATATTTAGAAAGAGCATCATTTCAATTACTATATATAGAACCCAATGAGAGATATGATACTTAGATTTACAATGATAATGATGATAATTGTAGCGACTTTAGTCATAATGATGCTGATGATCCAGATGGTGATGTCATCCATAATAGTACTGATGGACATGATGATGTCAATTGTAATTATACTGACCATGACGTTTTTTATTATCATGATGGTAATGTCGCCATCATTTGTAATGTTGGTCATTATATTGATGTCAACCAAAATGATAATGATAATCATTGTGATCACCGGACCATTCGAATAACTGGTTTATTACATCATTAACAATCACCTTGTTACCAGGAATCGCATTCGAATTAAATAATATATATATATAATTATATATATGTATATATATATATATATAAATATATTTTATATATATTTATATATATATATATTATATATATATATATATATAATATATATATATATATATATATATGTCTTCCCCCGCCTCTCTCGCTCTATTCCTTTTATTCTCGATCTCTCTTTCTCTCTGTTTACTCTCCTTTCCTTCCCCCACCTCTATCTCTTTATCCGCAAATCATCTCCCGTTTCTCTTAAAGACAAAATTAGGAATAACTGTTAAAGTTATAAATTTTTGTCATATTCATTATGGCAATTAAGCACATTCAACAAACACAAACATACACAAAAACACATGCAGAGGGGAAACACATATACACATACATCTTAATAATAACACTAACAATATCCACGATGATACTAATTATCATGATCGAAATCATAATATTTAGAAAGAGCATCATTTCAATTACTATATATAGAACCCAATGAGAGATATGATACTTAGATTTACAATGATAATGATGATAATTGTAGCGACTGTGGCGGTTTTAGTCACAATGATGCTGATGATCCAGATGGTGATATCATTCACAATAGTACAGATGAACATAATGATGTTAATTGTAATTATACTGACCATGTCGTTTTTTATTATCATGATGGTAAGGTCGCCATCATTTGTAATGTTGGTCATTATGTTGATGTCAACCATAATGATAATCATTGTGATCACCGGACCATTCGAATAACTGGTTTATTACATCATTAACAATCGCCTTGTTACCAGGAATCGCATTCGAATTCAACAATATCTACCAAGAAATCATTACGATGAAATTAATGATTGTCGGCATATTTATAATGATCCTATTATAAATTTATATTTATAACGATGTACTAATGATATTCATTAGTTCAATGATACTGATCAACAAAATGATGATAATGGCCATCACATTGATAATCGTGTTGGTGATTTAATTCATTCCAATATTAGGAGAAGGATGATAAATACCACAGCAAGTTGTTTTTCCTAGATATATATGATGGACGATGTGAACTTTCGTGTCATACCAGTGTCAATGATATTGACATTGATGATAAGATAAAACCATAATAAGTATACCAAAAACTTTCGAAATATTAATGATTAACTAAATTTCCAAAATCTTATCTACAACCGGTGTGATTCTCCAAAGTAATGTCATAATGTCTCCACCGGTTGGCAAAACTGAATTGATACCCAGCATGTTCGAAGTGCTGTTGACAGCCACGCCAACACCAGCGTAAGCCACACCAAGCACCGTAGTTATCACAAGTCTTCCAACAAACCGTCCGATCTTGGCACCAACCGCCATCCTTTTCGTTCTTACAACTGGTCTGCGAGGTTGAAGACTATAGTTCTTCATATTCATATTTCCTCTGATTATAAGATCTCCATTGTCAAAGGGAGCGGCTAAGGCAAGCGCTGTCAATACAGCGACCAGGAAGATGAATATCACGGTAAGCTTCATGTTTCGATCTGATTTTCAACAGGTTCTCCTGTATTATACAAGGAAAGGTCACGTCTCAGTTATTTTATGCTCGGAAGACCTGAGACAGTGACCTCACATGATATTGATAACAATAACTGTGATTATAACGATTTTAAGAATGACAGTTATGGTATTACTGACAATCATAATAATATTGGCAATCATATTCACATAGATTTTCTATATATTTTCACCACTTTCTATGTATGTATGTATATATATCATATATATATATATATATAGATATGTATATATATCTATATATATATATATATATATATATATATACATATATATACATTTACACACACACACACACACACACACACTATATATATATAATATATATATATATATATATATATATATATATATAATATATATATATATAATATCCTCCCCTCGCCTCTCTTTAGAAAGAGCATCATTTTAATTATCATATATAGAACCCAATGAGAGATATGATACTTAGATTGATAGTGATAGTGATGATAATTGAAGCGATTTTAGTCACAATGATGCTGATGATCCAGATGGTGATGTCATTCATAATAGTACTGATGAACATGATGATGTTAATTGTAATTATACTGACTATGACGGTTTCGATGATCATGATGGTACTGTCGATATCATTTGTATTGTTGGTCATTATATTGATGTCACCCAAAATGATAAAATGATAATCATTGCGATCACCGGACCATACGAATAACTGGTTTATTACATCATTAACAATCACCAGGAATCGCAATGACATCGACAATTTCAAAACTATCTACCAAGAAATTATTCATACTTTCAAGCACAGTGTGACTGATGATTGTCATTATAAATTTGTATCTATAGCGATGTACTGATGATATTCATTGGTACAGACGGATGACATGAATACAACAGCAAGTTGTTTTTTCTAGACAAATGTGATTGACAATTGAACTTTCGTGCCATAAACAGATAAAACAGAAGAAAAAAAGGATAGCAAGAAATGTCGTAAAATTTATCATTTATTCAATTTCCAGTATCTTATCTACAACCGGTGTGATTCTCCAAAGTAATGTCATAATGTCTCCACCGGTTGGCAAAACTGAATTGATACCCAGCATGTTAGAAGTGCTGTTGACAGCCACACCAACACCAGCGAACGCCACACCAAGCACCGTAGTTATCACAAGTCTTCCAACAAACCGTCCGATCTTGGCACCAACCGCCATCCTTTTCGTTCTTACAACTGGTTCACGAAGCTGAAGATTATAGTCCTTCACATTCAGATTTCCCCTGATTATGAGATCTCTATTGTCAAAGGGAGCGGCTAAGGCAAGTGCTGTCAGTACAGCGACCAGGAAGATGAATACCACGGTAAGCTTCATGTTTCGATCTGATTTTCAATGGGTCCTCCTGTATTATACAAGGAAAGGTTACGTCTCAGTTATTTTATGCGTGGAAGACCTGAGAGAGTGACCTCACATGATATTGATAACAATTTCTGCGGTAATAACGATGATTATACCGATTATAAGAATGACACTGGCAATCATATGATACAGACAATCTTGGTGATATAGGTACCCACGACGCTATTGGCAGCTATGGTTGTAGTGACAATCATAATAATTTTAGGAATTATATTTACATGAATTTTTTAGATATTTTCATCACTTTCTATATATTCAACATATTTGTATTAATGATTATACCATGATTGTGATACAGAAACTTATGGCGGTGATGTCCTTCATAATGATTCTCAGTGCATGATTGTACTGTATATCATCATATTGATGATTATTGTGATTACCAGCATCATTAGAATGATTAATATCCTTATGATAATTTTATAATTGTGATCTTTGTCTTTGTAATTTTCATCGCTTGGATTATCAAATAAAATTCTCTTGCCAGCCACACCAAAGCGAGCATGAGCCACATCAAGCAATATCATGAGGATTATATTGTTCAGAATGGTATTAATTAACCTGATGGTAATGTCTTGCATAATGATATTAATAATGATGGGGATGTTATTCACATTAATTGCCATGTTTG
>NW_028234413.1:36956639-36969139 GCF_977035675.1 Penaeus japonicus | reverse complement strand
TCTCTCTCTCTTCCTGAAAGCATCGACCGCATGTTTTTCAATCCCTGGCTACGTGGTTTGTTAATTCACATATAGATTTTCTTACCAAATTTTGAAATCAGTTCAATAAAATTGTTCTTCATTTTTTATTGATTGTGTTCATGTTTCCTTCAATATAAATTCATTATGTGTTTTGGGTTTACTTATCGGGTTTTATCTTTAGATGTAGCAAATAAGATATAGATAGATAGATAAAGAAAATATTAATGATGAATGAATGTGACCCCAATAAACAGAAAGAAATTGAACTTTAAGAAATAACAAAAATAAGTCAAATTTGAACAAACTGCATTTCATAGGATTAGCATGTATATAATTTTGAATAATAAATTTTATATTAATTTTGAAACTCTGTATTTGAAAAGTTTTGATAAGTTATATTAACAGTTTTTTTTTCTTTCGTTTTATGTATTCATTTACATTATAAACAATTATGCAAATGTATTCTTAATCCTAAGACGTAGAAATAATACGACATTGACATTTAAAGCGATTCGAACACATGATGATACATCCGAACACTGCCGGTGCTCTTCATTCATATTATTTTCCTCTACTCCATACGATACATTAGTGATTTCTTGACTCTTTTTCCCCTTCACATATAAAAGCATGATATTCCGCTCACACCCAAAATAAATTTAAGGATCTAAGTTAATGTTGCATGGATTCGAACAGAAACAGAAAGTCCAAAAATCTTTTCAGTCGTGCATGATATAATAGAATCCGATTCTTCATGTTTATGATGACAAAACAAGTCACGGATTCTATGTAATTTATAAATCTAAGATTCTTTTTTTTCATCATAACTTCTACCGTCACTCTCTCTCTCTCTCTCTCTCTCTCTCTCTCTCTCTCTCTCTCTCTCTCTCTCTCTCTCTCTCTCTCTCTCTCTCTCTCTCTCTCTCTCTCTCTCTCTCTCTCTGTTTCTCCCTCTCTTTCTTTCTATCTCTCTCTCTCTCTCTCTCTCTTTCTTCTTCTTCTTCCTCTTCTTCTTTTTCTCCTCCTCTACCTCCTCCTTCTCCTCTTCCTCCCCCTTCACCTTCTTCTCCTTCTCTTCCTCTTCCTCTTTTTCCTACTCCTCCTCCTGCTCTTCCTCCTCCTCTTCTTCCTCCCTCTTCACCTTCTTCTCCTTATACTCCTCCTCTTCTTCCCCCCTCTCCTCCTCCTCTTCCTCCTTCTGTCTCCTCCTACTCCTACTCTTTCTCCTCCTTTTCCTCATCCTTCTCCTTCTACTCTCCTCCTCCTCCTACTCCTCTTCCTCCTCTTCCTCCTCTTCGTCCTCTTCCTCTTTCTCCTCCTCCTGCTCCCCATTCTTTTTCTCCTTCCCTTTCTCCTTTTCGACTTCGGTTCCTCCATCGATCATTCATGCAATGGCCGTCCCCCTATGATGACTAATTATTTCGACCTTCTATTAACTATGGATTCCACGGGACTCCTTAAGAGCTCTATCGTGATTCGTACAATAGGTCTTTCCATCAGAGCTACCGATGCCTGACCTTCTGTATCGACCTGACCTTCTCGCAGAATGGTGGTGGAGGGAAGAGTGTAGGGGAGTGGAGGGCAGGGGAGTGGAGGGCAGGGGAGTGGAAGGGGGCGGGCAAGTTGACTGACTTGCTGAGGGTAAAAGTGTTTATTTAATTTGTCTTCGTCGGTTTAGGTGAATTAGATGGGTGTTTTTTCTGTTCGTTATACCTAATTGTCCTGTCTTTTTTTATTGTTGAAATATATATTCATGTTGGTTAATAATTTACTTTTCTATCTATGTATCTCTCTATCTATCCGATATTAATGACCCGAGATATTTATTTTATTTCCGTTTTTTCAGGCTTTTTTTATAGCTCCTGTCAACATCCTGACACTCACACAGCATAACTTCATCAGCAGGATGAAAGAGACACCCTTTTTTATATCACAAGTTGATTCCTCTCGTATATAAAATCCACGCCCCACGCACCTATACATTATGGACGCGAGAATCGACATAGAATTTACCTCACGTCGAGCAGAGGCAAAATAGCATCTCATATCTTTTTATCATTCATGCAAGATTTAACAGATCCATCACACGTCGACGAAGCTACTGATAGGAAAACATAAATATGAATGCTCCTTCTGTTATTCACGGGTTATCAATTCCGATCTTTAATGTTTTTTCTGTCTCTTCACATATGCTTCTTTCTTTATTTATTTATTTGTGTGTTTTTATTCTATCATTTATTTTATCTTATCATGCACTCAAAACTGAGTACTTTTTTCTAGGGTCATTTACATAATTTGTGCGTGACTCTTACATTCAGCTACAGTAGATTATTTGTCATCTATCTCTCCGTCTGTATGTCTATCTGTCTGTTATCTATCTCTCCGTCTGTCTGTCTGTCTGTTATCTATCTCTCCGTCTGTCTGTCTGTCTGTTATCTATCTCTCCGTCTGTCTGTCTGTCTGTCTGTTATCTATCTCTCCGTCTGTCTGTCTGTCTGTTATCTATCTCTCCGTCTGTCTGTCTGTCTGTTATCTATCTATCCGTCTGTCTGTCTATCTGTCAGTTATCTATCTCTCCGTCTGTCTGTCTGTCTGTTATCTATCTCTCCGGTTGTCTGTCTATTTGTCAATTATTTATCTCTCCGTCTGTCTGTCTATCTGTCTGTCATCTATCTCTCCGTCTGTTTGTCTGTCTGTCTATTCCCTGTTAGAGCACGCAAATTCAACGCCATTTACGTCTGTGTACAAATGCATGTGCTTGTATATTTGTTTACTACCATAAACTTATTCCCTTCTGTTTGAACTAGGCAGAAATTGGAACGCATGAATGTGAATGAGAGTTTATGATAGCATGTTCTGCTTTCGGAGCGTCACACTTTGCATGCAGGGTGCAACTGGCAGGTGTTGCAGCTTAGAGTTGAGTTGCATGATAAACTCCGGGATATGTGTTTTGTGCTCTCCATCTACCTTCGTTCATTAATCATGTCAGATATCAACCCTAGGGAGACTTAGCCCTTGTGTAATATCTTGCACTGTAATTCTACTTTATTAATTTCATATGCCTTAAAATCCTGATTTGATTCTCTTTAGGGGATTACGCATTTAAAGAATCCTTGATTATTAATTACAAAGATACAATAAAAAATCTCCCTACATATGACAAGATCTTTTCAAATTACAAAGGACCCTTTTCTAATCTATTCCCAATCTTATCCCTTCCGCTCTCTTCGGCTTCCCTCTGTTGTCCGTTATTCGCCTTAAAGATTATGAAAATGGATCCTCGTTTTCATCTGTCTATAAAGAGTAAGTGATTCGTTATGAAACGAGGATCTAAGAGAAGGGAATGGAATGTTATGTGAAAACAAGGCAGGATGGGAAAGATGAGTTAAAAGGATATATGAGAGATTAGGTTTATATGGATATATATACATACATACGTATATACATAAGCATATACATGCATATGTATGTAAGTATATATACAAAGATATATTTATATATATATATATATATATATATAAATATATATTAATATATATATATATACACATATCATATATAGAGATATATATATAATATATATATAATATATATTATAATATATATAATAATGATATATGATATATATATATATATATATTTATATATATATATATATATAGATACATACAAATGCATATATATGTATATTATATATGTATGTATGTAGATATGTATATATATTATATATATATAATATATATATATATATATATATATATATATATATATATATATACTATATGTATATGTATGTAATATATATATATATATATATATATATATATATTTATATATATGTATGTATATATATATATATTATATATATATGCTATATATATATATATATAATATATCTTTTATATATATATATATATATATATATATATATATATATATATATATATATGTATATATGTGTGTGTGTGTGTGTGTGGTGTGTGTGTGTGTGTGTGTGTGTTATATATAATATATATATATATTATATATATATTAATGATATATATATATATATATAATATATATATATATGATGTGTGTTGTGTGTGTGTGTGTGCTTGTGTATATATGAAATGTATAAATGTATATACTATTAATCTCTCTCGCTCTCTCTCTCTCTCATCCATCTCTCTCTCTCTCTCTCTCTCTCTTCTCTCTCTCATCTCTCTCTCTCTCCTCTCTCCTCTCCTCTCTCTCTCCCTCACTCGCCAATCCACCTCTCTCTCTCTCTCTCTCTCTATATATATATATATATATATATATATATATTATATATATATATATATATATATATATATACATACATATCATATCGATAATATATAATTATATATATATATATATATACATATATACATACATTTATTCATATATGCATGCACATCTGCATTTATAAATCCTTTAACCTTTTGAATATTTGAAGGACATGAATGACTAAAAGTTTTATGATATGCTGCATGCGTTACAGGCGTAGCGGGTCGATGGTTGCAGTAAATCATGCACGGGTGAGAGGAACTCAGAGTTTTATTTCATTTCCGTTCGTTTCCATGCAATATTTCTTGCATTTCTATTTTCTTATGTGTGGGAACAAACCTATAATTTCTTTTGCGTAAATGCTGTGCTTGATATGTAACTCTTCCTTTCGAAAATCATGTTTGCGTGTGTGTGTATGTGTGTGTATATATATATATATATATATAAATGGATATGTATATATATATAAAATATATATATAATATATATAATTAAGTATATATATATATATATATGATATTTATATATAGATATATATTTATATGATATATATATATATATAATTATGTATTTATAATTTATTAATATATAGTAGTTTTAAAATATATTATATATATAATATACATATGGTAGAGATTGGTAAGGTTTATATATATTTATATCAATATATATGATATAGAATATATATATATATAATATTTATATACATATATAACTATATATATTTATTATATATAAATATATGATTACAACATATAACATATATAGAGATATATTAGATATATATAATATACAGATATATATTATATATAATAATATACATACATACATACATACATATATACATATACACACTACACAACACACACACACACACACAGCAACCTTACACACACACACACACACACACACTCACACACACACACACACAGTTACACACAACACACACACAGCACACACTTATATATATAATAAAAATATATATATATATAAATATATATTATATATATATATATATATATATATAAATAATATACATATATATATACATACATATATATATAATATATATATATAATATAATATATATATCTAAATAATATATATACATATACATTGTTGGGGTGTGTTTGTTGAGTGTGTGTTTGGGTGGGTTGTGTGTGTGTGTGTGTTTTATCTGAATGTTTAATATGTATTAAATTATATAGATCATATAATATAATTTATATATATATATATAAATAATCTATATAGTCAGATAATAGATAGATAGAGATAGATAGATAATAGATAGATAATTAATAATTAGATAGATATAAAATATAAATGTATATATATATACATACATATATGATAATGTTTAAAATATATTATACAGTATATATATATATATAAATATATAAATATATAAAATTATATAATATATATATATATATATTATAAAATAATAAATATGTATATATAATATATTTATATATAATTTATATATATATATATATATATATATATATATTATATATATATATATATACAATATACATAAAGTGTTCTTAAGATACATTAAGAGCTAATTAAGTGAACCTCAAACAAACAATATTATCGTTAAGAACTTTCCTTTACGACACTCAGGCTGTCCTGAAACTCCTAATATTGCGACCTACTTGTTGCAAATGAACCCGTTTAATAGACATTAACGACCAATGCAACGCGGATTCAGATTCTCCTACGCCAAATCTGGGGAAAATGATTGTGTTTCTCTTTTTTTTTTTTCTATATTTTTTATTCGTTTATATTTCTTTTCTTTTTTTATTTTAACCTGATTTTCATTTTTTTTACATCTAGATTTCTATTTATTTATCTCTCTGTCTGTTTATTTATTGATCTATTTGTCTGTTTGTCTATCTATCTATCTATATACATTTATATATGTGTGTGTGGGTTAATATAGATATATAAGAATATTATATATATAATATATATAATATATACTATATAAAATATATATATAGAAGTGTGTGAAATTATATATATATATATATATATATAGATCTATATATATATATATTTTATAAATATATATATATATATTATATTGGTGTAATTATATATATATTATATATATATATATATATATATATATATATAATATCTATATATTATATTTATATATCTTATATATATAAGATATATATATCATATAATATACTATATATATTAATAGTAAATATAATATTTACTACTCACACACACACACACACACACACACACACACACACACACAGACTAAGATAACTAAAGCCAAAGAATAAAACTGATAATGGAAATGATAAGAAAACAATCACATTAATAACGGCGAAAATATAAAACCTACGGAGAACTGAATCAAACATCAATATCACGACTATCAACGTGGATGTAGAACCCACGAGAATTGATATTTTCCGGTGGGTCCATATGTTAATGTGATTTAAAATACGTCGGTGACCATTAAGCTTCAAGATCTTAATCGGAAAATAGCTGGTTGAATTAGAATCCATTTACATAAATAAACAGCAATGAAGCAATCTACATAAGGAAATCTTCTAATCCTTGAAACCTGAAAGAGTTTTTTTTTTTTTCTGGAACAATTTTGGAAACCTTTTAAATCTTTCGGTTTCTTCTGTTGAATCTTTCTGCTTCTTCTGTTAAATCTTTCTGCTTCTTCTGTTAAATCTTTCTGCTTCTTCTGTTAAATCTTTCTTCTTCTTCTGTTAAATTCTTCTTCTTTTCTTCGATTCTTTGGGGATTTATAAGCTGTTATAAGAGAATACATGCACGGCGAAATATCATTCATTTTTCCGTTATTTATTTATTTATTTATATATATATCTTTTTTATCCCTTTAAAGTATATACATATTTGCAGTATATAGGTAGATAAATGGGTGGATAGATAGATAGATAGATAGATGGGTGGATAGATAGATAGATAGATAGATATAATTAGATTTAGATCGAAATAGAATTATACAATATTATATATATATAATATAATATATATATTTATATAATATATATACATATATAAAGATAATATATATATATGATATATATATAATATAATATAGATTTATAATATATAATATATATATTCATTATGTATTATATGTATATATTATATATATATATTTATATATATATAGATATCTATATATAATAATATATTATATATATTATAGTTATATAATATATATATTAATGTATATGTATATATGTATATATATATATATATATATATATTATATATATAAATATATAAATATATAATATAAATATATTAATATGAGTTTTGTGTGAGTGTGAGGTGTGTTGTGGGTGGTGTGTGCCTGTTGTGTGTGGGTGTGTGTGTGGGTGTGTGTGTGTTGGTGTGTGTGTGTGTGTGTGTGGGTGTGTGTGTATATGTATAGATAGAGAGAGAGAGAGAGAGAGAGAGAGAGAGAGAGAGAGAGAGAGAGAGAGAGAGAGAGTGAGAGAAAGAGAGAGAAAAGAGAGAGAGAAAAAAAGTATGTATATATACACACACACAAGTTCATTCTTGTCCGACCCTAAACCAATAGAGAGAGAGAGAGACAAGAAGAAGAGAAATGAGATAAAGAAAGAAATCGTCGCTCGAGACACTCCTCTCTAAGAAGAAGAAGGAAAGAAAAGAAGAGAAGAAACCCCCCCACAAGGAGGCCTATGGGGTATCAAATACACAAGCTATAGGCCTATACACCAAGAAGCGCCGTTAATCCGGTTATGGCCTTTTATCCGGTGGCAGTTCGGTTAATTCGTCTGAACAGTAATAAGAAATCGCTAGCATAGGATTTAACATTAATGAGGCTACCGAAATAATGGAGGTGTGTGTTGTCGAGAAAGATAGGGAGAAAGAAAAGAGAAAGAGAGAAAGAGAAAGAAAAGAGAAAGGAAGAGGGAAGATAAGAGAAGAAAAAGGAAGAAAGAGAGAAGAGAGAGGATAGAGAAAAGAGTAAAAAGAAAGGAAAAGAAGAAAGAAAGAGATAAGAGGAAGAAGAAGAAGAGATAGAAAGAAAGAAGAAGGAGAAAGAAAGAAAAGAAGAAAGAGAAAGAAGAAAGAGAAGAAGAAAAGAAAAGAGAAGGAGAAGAAGAAGAGAAGAAGAGGAAAAGAGATAAGAAGAAAAGTGAGAAAAGAAGGAAAGAGAAGAAGAAGGAAAGAGAGAAGAAAAGAGAAGAAGAGAAGAGAAGAGAGAAGATAAAGAAGAGAAAGAAGAAAGAAAGAGAAAAAGAAAAGAAGAGAAGAAAGAGAAAAAGAAGAAGAAGAAAAAAGAGAGGAAGAAGAAAAGAAGGAGAGGGGAGAAAAGAGAAGAGAAGAAGGAAGAAGAGAAATAGAAGAAGGAAGAGAAGGAGAGAGATAAGAGAGAAGAAGGAGAAGAGAAGAGAAGAGGAAGGAGGAGAGAGGAGAGAGAAAGAGAAGAGAAAGAAAGAAGAGAAAGGAGAAAAAGAAAGAGAGAAGAAAGAAAGAGAAGAGAAGAAAGAAGAGGAAGGAGGAAAGAGAGAAGAGATATAGAGAAGATGGAAGGAGAAGAAGGAGAAGAGAGATAAAGAGAAGAGAAGAGGAGAAAGAAAGAAAAGAAGGAAGAAGAAAAGAGAATAAAGAAAGAGAAAAGAGAAAAAGAGAAGAAAAGAAGAAAGAAGAAGAAAGAAAGAAAGAAAAGAGAAGAAGAGAAAGAAGAGAGAGAGAAGAAGAAAGAGAAAGAGAAGAAGAAGAGAAAGAAGAGAGAGAGAAGAAGAGAAAGAAGAAAGAGAGAAGAAGAGAAAGAAGAGAGAGAGAAGAAGAGAGAAAGAAAAGAGAGAGAAAGAAGAAGATGAGAAAGAAGAAAGAGAAGAAGAGAAAAGGAAGAAAGAAGACAAGAAAGAGAGAAGAGGAAGAGAGAGAGAAAAGAAAGAGAAGGAAAGAAGAGAGAAAAGAAAAGAAGAAGAAGAAAAAAGAAAAAAAAGAAAGAAGGAAAAGAGAAAGAAGAAGGAAAAGAGAAAGAAGAAAGAAAAGAGAAAGAAGAAGGAAAAGAGAAAGAAAGAGAGAAGGAAAAGAGAAAGAAAGAGAGAAGATAAAGAAGAGAAAAAAGAAAAGAGAAGAAGAAAGAGAAAAAGAAAAAAAAGAGGAAAAGAGAAGAGAGAAGAGAGGATAAAGAAAGAAAGAAAGAGAGAAAGATAAGAGAAGAATGAGTAGAAAAAGAAGAGAAGAATAAGAAGAAAGAGAATGAAAGAAGAGAGAGAGAGAAAAGAAGAAGAAGATGAGAAAGATAAGAAAGAAGAGAAGAAAGAAAGAAAAGATAAGAAGAGAGGGAAAGAGAAAGAGAAAGAAAGAAAGAAAGAGAGATGAAGTAGAAAGAAAGAGAAGAGAAAAAGAAGAGAAAAGAAAGGGAGAGAGGATAGAAAGAGAAGAGAGAAAAGAATAAGAAAGGAGAAGAGATAAAGAAAGAAGAAAAGAGTAAGAGAAAGAGAGAAGAGAAAAAGATAAGAGAGAATAGAAGAGAGAAAAGAAGAGGAGGAAGAGATAAAGGAAGAAAAAAGAGAAGGAAAGAAAGGAGAAGAATAAGAAGGAAGAGAAGAGATAAGAAGGAAGAGGAGATAATAGAGAGAGAGAGAAGAGAAGAGAGGAAAGAGAAGAGAAGATGAAGAAGAGGAAAGAGAAGGAACGAAGAAGAATCAGAAGAGAGAAAGAGAAGAGAGAAGAGAGAGAAGAGAAGGGGGAGAAGAAGAAAGAAGAAGAAAAAGAAGAAAAAAAGAGAGAGATGATAAGAGTAAGAGGAAGAGAAGAGAAGGGAAAGAGAAAAGAAAAGAGAAGAAGAAGAGAAAGAGCAGATGGAAGAAAGATAGAAGAGGGATGACATAGAGAAGAAATAAAGGAGAAGAAGGAAGAAAGATGAGAGGGAAAGAGAAAAAAGAAAGAGAGAAAATAAGGGGAAAGAATAAAAAAAGAGATAGAAAAAAGATAAAAGGAAGGAGAAGAAAGAAAGAGAAAGAGAAAAGGAAGGAAGAAAAAGAGAGCCAGAAAAGAGTGAGAGAAGAGAGAAGAGGGAAAAATGAAAAGAGATAAAGGAAGAAGAAGAAAAAGAAAGAAAGATAAGAGGAAGCCCAGAGAAGAGAAGAAGGCAAGAGATGCGTACTAAAGAGAAGTAAGAGAAGAAGAAGAAAGATAAGAGGAAGAAAGAAAGAAGAAGAGAAAGATAAACTTAAAGAAAGAGGGTAAAAAAAGAAAGAGGAAAGAAAGAAGAAGGATGATAAAGGAAGAAGAGAAGAAAGAGTGAGATAGAGAGGAAGAGAGAAAGAAGAGAGATAAGAGGAAGAAAGAAGATAAGAAAAGAAGATAAGAGGAAGAAGAGAGAAAGATAGATAAGAGAAGAAGAGAAGAAAGGAAGATAAGAGGAGAAGAAGAGAAGAAAGAAAGGCATAAGAGGAAAAGAAGAAGAAAGATAGATAAGAGAAAAGAAGAGAACAGACGAAAGATAAGAGAAGAAGAGAAGAAAGATAGATAAGAGAAGAATGAAGAAAGAGAGATAAGAGTAGAATAGAAGAAAGATAGATAAGAGGAAGAAGAGAAGAAAGATAGATAAGAGGTAGAAAGAAGAAAGAAGAGATAAGAGAAGAAGATAAGAAAAAAATAAGAGGATAAGAGAAGGAAGAAAGAAAGATAAGATGAAGGAAGAAAGAAAGAAATATACGAGGAGAAGAGAATAGAAGAAATATAGGACAGGTAGCACATGCGCTAACGATGAAGGGAGCAGGAGTATACGCGTTAGGGAACGCAGGATCAGAGAAGGAGCAGGATGAAACGCGGGAGGAGAAGAGATAAGAGGAAGGAGAAGAGATACGAGGCAGATCCGCGATAAGAGTGAAGTGCTCAGAGGATACAGAGACGGTAGCCGTCGCACATAGGACGGAGCAGAGTTCACAGCTTCATGTGCTCCTGCTGCAAATCGGCCGGCGACTTCGCTCAGCGGCCTTGGTTGCGACGGAGGCTAAAGATACCGGCGAAGGCGGCTAAGATTACATTGCCAGTAGGCTCCGACACAACACGCATGTCGACGGCTGCCAAGCGGCAGGGCGACAGGCGGCTCAGAGGACGGGCTGGATACGGCGTCAAAACCTGCCTGGAGCAGGCGAAAAGAAGAAGGGAGACGGATAAACAGAAGAGAAGGAGGCTAAGGAGGAATGGAGTGATAATATCACCAATGCCTGGAGACGAGAAACGCATCAGGGCATGTTCCGTCGGCACTCAGTACGGTACCTGAGAAAAGAGCATTGACACCGGGCTAACCGAGGCAAGAGCAGCCGGATGACCTCGGAAGGGCCCGGAGATAGAAGGAGAAGGAGATACGATGACTGGAGAATGCGATAAGAGTCAGGGCAAAGAGCTAAGAGACGGATACGGAGAAAATAATAGGACTGGCGAGCCGCGTAAAAACAGCAGCGCCGTAGCACATCTTGATGGCTCCTGAGTCTCCGCTTAATGAGACGGCTTAACACTGCCGTTCTCAGTCTTAACATCGTCAGGGCCACGGCGTAACCGCGGACGCTCGCCGGATGCCCAGCTGAATTCTACGGCGTCAACACGTGCCTTGGCGCCGGATTCACCTCGCCTTATCCGTCTCACCTCGTCATGCCCGTAGACCACCGCTTATTGGAGCCGTATAAACTTCTGGCTGGCTCCTGAGGCACCGCTTCCTTGTATCCTCTGCACCCTCTTCCTTGGGCTCCGGCTTCTACGCTGCCTTCCCCGCTCACCGCTGCCGCCTGCGCTCACCCTCGGAGTTGCGCCGTCGTCACCACGACTTTCTCCGTTTAACCCTGCCTCTCATTCGTCACAGCTGCCGTCTCCTTCTCACCTCTTCCTTTATCCTGCGTCAACTCTCCTTTCGCCCATCAGCCCAGCTCCTTGCTCCGCTGTCACCTCTTCCGTTCTCCTGCTTCACAGCGGCCTTCGCAGGCGTCACACCTGCCTTTCCCGGTATCACCTCTTCCTTTCGTCCGCGTCACCGCCGTGACTTTCCCTTCGGCACCTCGGCCGGGCTCAGAGGCATCCGCGGAAGGGACCCGGCGGCACCTCTTCCCCTCCTGCTGACCCTCGTCCTATTCTCCTGCGCACCCGTACGTCCCTGCTGCTCGATCTTCCTTTCTCCTTGCTTCACC
>NW_028234413.1:36876639-36884139 GCF_977035675.1 Penaeus japonicus | reverse complement strand
CTGAAGTCAATGCTGTCTGAAGTCAATGCTGTCTGAAGTCAAAGCTCTCTGAAGCTAATGCTCTCTGAAGTCATACTAAGACAAAAACAACAACTAGGGTCGAGGTGCCTCCTATCGTTCCTCCACGTGGACTAGCGGTCGCAGACGAGCAGTAGTAGATGTAGTAGTAGTAGAGGTAGTCGTGTTAGTAGTAGTAGTAGTAGTAGTGGTAATAGTTGAAGTAGTAGTGGTAGCAGTAGTAGTAGTGGTGGTAGTAGAAGTAATAGTGGTAGCAGTAGTAGGAGAAGGTGTAGTAGCAGCAGTAATTGTAGTAGTAGCAATAGTAGTAGTAGTTGTTGCTGTGGTGGTTGCGGTTGTCGCTTTTGTTAAGAATATGCTGGTTTCGATTCACCTTCCACAAATAAGCAACCTTAGTTAAAGAAGGGACCAAGAAGGTAAAGGAATCACAGAGCCTGGTCCTTAAAACGAGGTCGAACAGAAATGGAGGTCGTACACAAACTATGTCCAAATGCCAAGCAATCTAGGTACTATGGGTCCGTTTTTATTTATTTATTTATTCATTTTTTCACCAGAATACATCTGATAAACGACGTCTCTTAGACACTTTTAGGAACTTGGGATGCTGTTACTTTTGAAATATGATGTGGTCCAGGTTATGTAACTGAATAAAAAGAGATGAAAAAGAATGATAATGATACTAATATGTATGTACATAAAGATAGATAAGTAGATAGAAAGGCAGAGAGATAGATACATACATACATAAATAGATAGATAGACAGATATATAGATAAATAGATTGA
The DNA here is from genome assembly GCF_977035675.1 of Penaeus japonicus. Classification (NCBI taxonomy): domain Eukaryota; kingdom Metazoa; phylum Arthropoda; class Malacostraca; order Decapoda; family Penaeidae; genus Penaeus; species Penaeus japonicus. The sequence continues at coordinate 36,883,336 of NW_028234413.1, read as the reverse complement.
TTGATTAATATTCTAAACTACTTATTCTCGTCATCTTACAACTGACAAAAAATATGGCAGTAATGATTACTTTTTCTTTCTTTTTTTCTTTTTTTCTTTTTCTTTTTTGCCTCAGACCCAATATGTTCTGAAAATAGGAGTTTATGTATGATTAGAAAAAATAGATGTTAAAAGTTTCCATCATCATCATCATTAATTGGAAGCAACATTCTTTTCATTATTATTGTTATTATTACTACTACTATTATCATCATTAAAATTACTAATGCTATCATTATGATAATCATTATCAATGTCATCGTTGCTTTCATCATCATTATCATTATTATCTTTATCATTATTATCATTATCTTTATTATTATAATCATTATCATTATCTTTATTATTGTCATAATTATTATCATTATCTTTATTGTCATCATTATTATCACTATCTTTATTATTGTCATTATTACCGTGATCAATGTCATTAAATTTATCTTTATCTTCATCAACAGCAGCATATCATTATTATCATCATTATCATATGTTTATCATTATCATTATTACCATCTTTTTTATTATCAACATAATTTTTCTTATCATTATTGTCATTATTATCATTATTGCTATTATCACAATTAATATAATCATTATCATTATTGATATATATATATATATATATATATATATATATATATATATATATATACCATTATCATAATTACTGTCATTATCCTTATTATTATCATCATCATTATTATCCTTATCATTACAATCATTATTATCATTACTATCATCATTAATACCAATATGATGATTATTATCATCATTACTATTTTCATCATCATCATAACCACAATCAGTAATGTGATCATGATGATAAAAGTAGTTGCAGTAGCAGTGATATTAATATCAGAAATTGTTATTATTATAGAAGTAATGACAATAGGAATAGTAATTATGATAATAATTTAACAACAACCATGATAATAAAACAGAGAAGAAGATGACAATGAAAATTGAAATAATGATAACGATTGTGAAGAATTCGTGCTAAACAAATTGAAAACAAAACAACGAAGGAAACAAGAAAACACGTAAATATTCCAATGGCCTTTTTGTTGCAATATACCATGATGATAACAATGACGATTATAATGATAACAGTAACAGTAATGATGATAGTGATAATAGTAATAATGATAATATCCACAACTATAGTATGATGATATCAACAACTATAGTAGTAATAATGATAACAATAATGATAATGATAATATTAATGATAATGATAATACCAACAGTTATAACAGTAATAATAATAACAATAATGAAAATGTTAATAATAATAACAATAATGAAAGTGATAATGATGATAACAATAATGATAATAATAATAATAACAATAATGATGATGATAATGCCAACAATGCTAATAGTAATAATAATGATAATGATAATAACGATATTGATAATACCAACAATTCTAATAGTAATAATAATGATAATAAATATATCCATATTGTTATCAATAATCATAATAATAACAATCATCATCATTATAATCATGATTATCATAATAGCAATGATAATAGTAATGATAATACCAATAATGATAATAATAATGATGATGATAACAATAATACTAACAAATATGATAAAAGCAACAACAAAAACAGTACAGGAAATGAAGACAACAATACAGCAGTTAGTCATAATACGCAAACCACATATCAATACCAGCATTATATCCCCATCCGGTCATGCGAGACTCCCCTTAGCCGAGCCGTGCGATGGCCAGAGGAGGAGGAAGAGGAGGAGGGAGAGAGGAGGAGGAGGAGGGAGAGAGGAGGAGGAGGAGGGAGAGAGGAGGAGGAGGAAGAGGAAGAGAGGAGGAGGAGGAGGGAGAGAGGAGGAGGAGGAGGAGGAGGGAGAGAGGAGGAGGAGGAGGAGGGAGAGAGGAGGAGGAGGAGGAGGGAGAGAGGAGGAGGAGGAGGAAGAGGAGGGAGAGAGGAGGAGGAGGAGGAGGCTGTGCTTCGCTAAGATCTGACATCTCCAAACTTTTTCCTTACAGGAGTTCTTGTAGCGCGCACCTCAAGGGCCCTTCCGGTGCGTCGAGGCTTGAGTGTGCGTGAGAAGGTGGGCGTGCGTTTGAGACTCGCCGGAGACTGAGAGAAAGGATGGGCGAGGTGAAAGGTAAGGGCGTGAATAAATGGGTGAGTGATCTTCCCCTTTTTTTTTTTTTTTTTTTTTTTTTTAATTCCGGGTTGGTTGATTGTATAAAAAAGGGGGAGGGGTAGGGGGAGAGGGAGGGGAGTGTTGTCAAGGATCCTATAGATATAAGGAGGGATTATGTCAGGTTTATATGGGATGCTGAAGTGAGGGGTGGGAGGGGGGAGGGGGGAGAGATGTTTGAAGTTTTTTTTTTTTTTATCTATCAGCATTATAGATGTTATTATAGTGGTGGCGATAACTATGTCGATGGTGATATTAGTAGCACTTGAAGTAGTGGTAAATATATGTATGTATATATACATAAATACACACACACACACACACACACACACACATATATATATATATATATATATATATATATATATATATATATATATGTGTGTGTGTGTGTGTGTGTGTGTGTGTGTGTGTGTGTGTGTGTGTGTGTGTGTGTGTGTGTGTGTGTGTGTGTGTGTGTGTGTGTGTGTTTATGTGTATCAGTATATATAAACGCAACAACAAACGTTTTAGACCCCAAGACACTGGACCATAACCGTAAGAATGGTGACAAGACACTGTTCAAACAACACTAACTCTTCGGGCAAAGGAAGAGAGAGAGAGAGAGAGAGAGAGAGAGAGAGAGAGAGAGAGAGAGAGAGAGAGAGAAATTGGAGGCGTACGATCAGCTACATCTACAGTAAATTCCAAACCTGTCTAGACCGAAAACCCGCTAGTACGCATTTGGGAAACGATGACAATATGGCAATAATGATAAATATCACTCCGCCCACGATATTATTTCAATTCCGCAAATTCAGCTCAATAACACCACGACGTGTGTGATTTACATATGCATGTACGTCTTCATGTTTGCATACATCCGCTTCTCTATATCTAAACACACACATCATATAACTCTAGTATCAGGACCAAATGTATTTTCAGAAAATGTAAATTCATCAATAACTGAAGAACAATTTTCTCCCCTGTCGAGCATGCAACTGAAGCAAGTGTTGTCAGGCGGGAGACGAATGCGTTTGCCATTTATATCCATTTCATCTTATGCCTAAAATGGTTGAAATTGTTTTGGATAATATACACACGCTTGGACACATATACGTACACTCACACACACGCACATGCATGTAGATATATGTATACGGATTTGAACAGAGTTAGAGCCAGACTGATAGAGACACTGAGAGAGGATGGAGAGGAAAATGTTTGAATATGAGAAAGTGAGAGATAGAGAGGGAGATAGATAGAAAGAGTTAGGAAGAAGTAAAAGAGAAAGCGAGAAACATAAAACAGAGGAAGAAAGAAAGAAAGAAAGAAAGAAAGAAACTTTGTACCTGTCAAAACAGCCTGCACCCCACAACCTACCTCAAAGCTGCAAACCTCACTATCTATCTATCTATCTATCCCGCACTGCATCCCCTCCCTCTCCCCCCCCCCAACCACCCCTTTTAACTTGTGTCTGTATTTCCTACCTTTCATCATCTTCTTCTCCTTCTTCTTCTTTCACAAGGTTTTCTGTCTTCTCTCCTCTTCGTAATCTCCCCCCCCCCCCTTATGTCATTCTCCCTCCGCCCGCTCCTTTTATTTTCATTCATACTCGTAAATCAAAGTCGTTCTGATTTCCCCACTGTCTGAATTCGCATTTTCTTCATCCATTCAGAGCTTTGATGTTCTCGCAGAGGAGGAAGGTGTGAGGCATGACTCGTATTTTAACCGGGAGTGACAAAAAAGAAAGAAAGAAAAAAAAGTCTTGGGGAATGAGAGAATTTGTCTCCTCCGTTTTCTTTGTCAAAGCCGCTGAAACACACACACTAACACACACATACACAAACACACAAACACGATCACACACACACAAACACGATCACACACTCACACATACACACACACACACATACACACACACAAACACGATCACACACAAACACATACACACACACAAACACGATCACACACACACACAGACACACACACACACACATACACACACACAAACACACACACACATACAAACACGATCACACACACACACGCACATATACACACATAAACACGATCACACACACACATACGCATTTGTTTATATTCGAAAGTAATGTCGGTCCATTTTTCGATTTATCTGTCGATTATCTGAGTTTGTATTTGTATAATTATATGTTCGTTTCTTTGTGTGTTTAACAATAATAGTGTTGCTAATGATGATGATGACGAATAAGAATGATGATGATGATGATAATGAGAAAGAGAATGATAAGAAGGATGATGATGATGATAATGAGAATGATGATGATGAGAAAGAGAATGAGGATGATGATTTGATGATGGTGGTATATCTGAGGATGATGATTATGATGGTGATGATGATGGTGATGAGTAGGAGGTTTATGCTGATGATGATAGTTCTAATAAGAATAATTATGAAAAAAAATGATGATAACAATAACACTGATAATCATGAAAACAATAAAAAAACAATAACAATTGAACATGATCAATTAAAAATTGAAGATTAGAAAAGACAAAGATAATAAATGATAATGATGATGATAAAGATGATGATGAGGATGATAAGGATAAAACTATTAATAGTGATAATGGTAACACTGATGATGTTGGCGATTATTATAATGATAATAATAGTAATAATGATAATAATGATAATGATAGTAATGATGATAGTGATGATAATATCGAATTAAAAAATATGAAAGTGATAATCATGATGATAATCATAATAACTATGACAATTTTAATAAAAAAGATAATACTAATGACAATGATGATATTATTGATAATGATAATGATAACGATATTGTTGATAATGATAATTAAATAATAACTTCATGAAAATGGAGTCATTAATGATGATAATGATGATAATTATGAAAATAATGAAGATGAAGATGATGATCATCATCATAATAATATTGGTGATGATGATGATAATAATAATTTCATTAATGATACTACTAATAATAATAATAATGATAATAATAACAATAATACTGATAATGATAATAATAATGATGACAATAATAATAATGAAAATGATACTGATAATCATAATAATAATTACAATAACAACAATAATGATAATGGTTTTGAAAATGATGATGATGATATTAATGATTACTTTGAAAATGATGATACCAATGACGATAATGATATTATTGATTACATTGGTAATTATGATGATGATAATAGTGAAAAGATAATAATAATGATAATGATAAAACTGACAATATCAATAATAACATTAGTAATAATGATAATGATAATCATAAGGATGATAATAATGATAATCACAATAATGATGATAATGATCATAATGATATCAATGATAACAAAAATAATAATGATGTTGATGTTAACCATTCAACTGCTCCATGCCTGTTTGACCTAAAAAAAAAAAAAAAAAAAGTATAAAAAAGGAAGGCAAAATAGAGACTGTACAACAGGCTGGATTATGAAATAGCAAAAAGGTGGAAGAGATAATATTGATCATCGGGTCCAAAAGAATTATCAGGTCGGTTTTGAACAGCTAAGGGGGTGCATATATATATATATATATATATATATATATATATATATATATATATATATATATATATATGTATATACACATATATATATTTATATTTATATATATATATGAATATATATAGATATATATATATATATATATATATATATATATATATATATCTATATATATATATATATATATATATATGTGTGTGTAATATATATATATTTATATATATACATATATATATAGATATATATATTTATATATATTTATGTAACCTACGGTCGTATTCGATCCTGCGCGCATGCTTCTACACCCCTCGCCTCACGGGTGCACAAAACAGATGGACGTCACGAATGACGTGTTATCCCATCTGCCGACACCATCTCGGAGGGGATGATAACGAACCTTATTCCATCGCGGCCGTGAGTTTAACAGATAGAATGAAATTTTAGACAAGATTTTGATGTAACCCATGGTCGGAGTCGACACATACACAAACACACACACACACACACACACACACATATATATATATATATATATATATATATATATATATATATATATATATATATATATATATATGTGTGTGTGTGTGTGTGTGTGTGTGTGTGTGTGTGTGTGTGTGTGTGTGTGTGTGTAAACTATAGGATGCATGGTACCATTGGCTTCAAGAACTCAGGATTGACAAAAAAAAAAAAAAATGGTAATAATGATCATGTTGATAATGATATGATGTTGATGATGACTATTGCAATGATTATAATAATAATACTGAGTAAAGAACAGTGGTATTAGATTACAATTACATATTTCTAAAAGCATTTTAAGTACTTTTATATTTCTATAATCAAAATAAGCCTTAAATGTCCTATTGTTAATTATACTAATGAAAAAACAAGAAAAAAACATTTACAAAATTCATTATCATTAATATTTCCTAGTAAA
>NW_028234413.1:36830414-36837914 GCF_977035675.1 Penaeus japonicus | reverse complement strand
GGTAGGGGAAGAGAGGGTGGGTGTGGGGAGGAAGGGGGTAGGGGAAGAGGGGGTGGATGGGGAAGGGATGGAGAAGGAAGGGGAGGAGAGGTGAGGGGAGAGAGAGGATGAGGGGTTGGGGAGGGAGGAGAGGGAAGGGGAAGGGTAGGGGGAGAGAGGATGGGAGGGGGGGGCAAAAGAGGAGAAAAGGGGGAGAGGTGGGGAGAGAGAGACTGGTTGGGGGAATGAAGAGAGGGAAAGGAATGGGTTGGGGGGAGGGTGGGGAGAGGAAGAGTAGTGGGGAATGCAGACAAAAGGAATGGAAGGGGTAGGAGGGGAGGAGAGGATGGAGGGGGGAGGAGAAATGGCAAAGGTGGGAGGGATTAGTGGGTGGAGAGACTTGTAGAAGATGAGAAAGAGGGAATGGAATAATGAATGGGGCGGGATGAGGGTAAAAGGAGGGGAAGACAGAAGGCGGATGAAAGACAGAGAGGCAATGGGAAAAGCAGAAGGAGAGAGCGTAGGAATGAAACATGGTGTAGGATGTGATAACAACGATCCAAAATCCAATCATAAAATTAATGTTCTCAGATAAAAGGCCTGGTGATGGAAATACACCAAAAGAAAACTAAAAGATTCGTTTTTTTAATTAAGAGAAATTCCCTAATTTCGTACATGTATATATATAAATTATATATATATATATAATATTATTATATATATAGTTATATAATATATCTATTATATATATATTATATATTAATATATATTATTATATATATATTATATATATAATTTATATATATTTTATATATATATATATATATATTAGGGCTATATATATATATATGTGTGGGTTGTGTGTGTGTGTGTGTGTGTGGTGTTAGGAGTTGGCGTTGTGTTTTGTGTATATGTGTGTGTGGTGTATGTATGTCGTATATATTTATATCTATATTATATATATATATATATATATATATTATTAAATATGTATGTATGTATGTTGTATGTAAACTGTACATATCTATAATATACACACATAACATGACATTGTGATGGTGTCATGTATCTTAGGAATTCCCACTATTTTGATGGTCATCCACTACTCCGCTTTTAGAGATTAACACTCTCCCCTCAGCGCAAGATAACAAAGGTGTGAACGATCAAGCTCCACAAAACAAAAGTCAAGCCACATAATACGTATTATACATAATAAAAAGATTACACTGATTATAAACGCTTGGTTGTGCCTTTTTTGATTCATTCGTTTTGAATAAATCGTTTCCGTCATTACAAAAATAGGATGAATTATATCATACACTTGCCTTTATTTCCTTACACATGGAATTACATTTAATTAATCTTACACTCACGACACGTGAACCTTCTAACCTTCGTCTTGAAAATATCCTCTCATAACTGTGCAACTGTATTGTCTGTTCACTGCAGGACAAAATTTGCCCCAATTTTTTTTTTACTCTTTTAAAACTCAATCACAGGAGATGGAGTAGCCAATATCTGGAGTAGCCTTTTGTTCCGGTAAAGTGCCCTTGAGGGATGTGAATTTGCTACTGCTGCTTTTGCCTGACTGGGAACAAAGAGACACAAGAACATCCAAATAAGTTGGCATTCGTCATCAAACCGCTGCTTTACGCTCGATAAGCACTAAAGTAGTCAAGGCACGCTGTTGAAACTGCAATATTGCGATTGTGTTTGATGAACCAACATTTTAATATCAAGCCAATTCAGTTTCCACGATTATTTAAAAAAAAAAAAGAAAAAAAACCATTTAATCTACGCTGACGTTGGTGAAATAACGACCGCATAAGATCTTTTTCGGACTTTCTCCAAAATCCGGCAGCACATTGGTTGAAAACCGCTGCTTTACGCTCTGCAGAGTATTGGAAATCCATGTGAAATCTGCGGGATGTTGTCGAACGCTCACGTAAGGTGAGGATATAACACTGGATTACAGTGATAATGAATAATGAGAATAGATATTGTGATGGTGGAGGGTGGAGGGAATCAGAATCATACATTTACACACTGGGCGAATTAGCATGTGCTTTAAAATGAATTGAAATCTGTTTTTTATGCTTTTGTTATTGGTAATGACATAGCTTTTCTAACCCCGATTTTAGATATTCGAAAGTAATATATTTTATACAATATTCCAAAATTGGTATCTTACACTATTCCCCCCAAAATGATAAGAAGAAGAATGGTAATCATAAAGACAATAATGGTAGTAATAAAAACGAATACAAAGAGAAATAAAGGCGATTATATTAAATAAAACCAGAGCCCTTTTTTAAGAAACACAGAGGGAGAGAACCCAGCAGCAAAACAACCACATGAATAAAACAATTCCAGAAAATAAAAATCTATCATATAAATCATATTTTCCCAAAGGCTTATTGAATTACCTCATTTATTTTTCATCTTGATTTCCCTCGTGGTATTGGGTTCCATTTTAATAGTGTACAGTCCAGATGAAAGAGAAGGAGGGGGTACTGCCACCCATCCCATTACCCCTGTTTGTGACTATTATCAAGGGGCGAGTGTAATTAGGTATTTGAGGAGGATGTGGGTGTGAGGTATATTAGTATGTAGTGACTATTAGAGGAAGAAAGGAAACGGACTGCCCCCAAATGTGAGAGTGTTTGTTGTGTGTGTGTGTGTGTTTGCATGTATTTGTGTGTGTGTGTGTGTGTGTGTGTTTGCATGTATTTGTGTGTGTGTGTGTGTGTGTGTGTGTGAGTGAGTGAGTGTGTGTCTGTTTATATGTGTTTGTATGTATATGTGTATATGTATGTGTGTGTGTGTGCGCGCGCGCGCGCGCGTGCTTGGGTAATTGGTGTAATCCACGCAGTCTAAATACACGATTACTCACGCGTTGAAAATGTATTTCACATTTCGAGAGTCACCGAGCACGACGGAGACGGTTGACCGCAGGAATCCAACGCTGGGTATTGACTGTGAAATCATCAAAGGGGGTAACACACCACCAAAGGGACCCGGAGTTTGAGTTCGGTCGCCGAGGGAACTCTCCGGCTTTGAGTGAGGGGGTTCTGCGCACCCTCTGGGCAGCCGGAAAACAGAAGAAGAGCGGGGAAACGCCTTCGATTACAAACCTCTCCCACGACAGGCCCTAAAGTTTGACACGAGAGTGCCAGGGAAGAGGCTTACAGAAGGGGGGTGCGTGAGCTTGCTGCGGGCCTCAGGGGGAAAGAGTGGGTGGAGGGAGGGTGGGGGTGTTGGTTTTATTTTGTAATTGAATGATAGGCGAGCTTGATGGGTGAAGGGGAGGGGTGATTCAGGGATGGGAGGAGTTTCTGGAGGGAAGGGAAAATAATTTATATAAATTAATATATTATAATAAAATCGGTTTGAGTAAAGGCATATTACCTCTCATATGCATTCATTTCGGGTGGGAGTGTGAAATACACCACACACACACAACACAACACAACAAACAACACACACACATATAGGATTATATATAGGAGATATATAGATATATATATATAGCTATAGTTATTGAGTGATATAGATGAGTGATATGAAGATATGATAGTATGATATATATGGTTATATATGTTAATTTTAATAATGATATATATATATTTATACATATATGATATATTTAGTAAGTGATATATATATAACATATATAGTAACTATTTAATAAATATAGTATATATATAATATATATATATATATAGTATATGTATATAGTTGTACATATATATAAGGAGTGATATGTATGATAAACAACCCCTCCCCCCCCCCCCCACCCCCAAACTATGAGTATGAATAAAGATAGGTGATTGATATATACATGGGATATATGACTTAAAATACTATATATATATATATAGTAATGTGGATATAGAGTATAGTTATTTTAAATATATAGAATAGGATATTTCTGAACAATATATAGTTTATTTATTAGTGAGGATATATGTTCGTATGATATACATATATATATGAGAGGTTAATACTGGAATGATGATATATATATATATATATAGGGTATATATATATATATATAATATTTATGTTAATAAATCTGATATAAATCTAATATATAGGGTTTGAACATAAAATAAAAATGACAGATATATATATATATATATGAAAATATATGAGTTCTATGAGTACTATATATATGATAGTTTATAAATATATAAATACAATGATAGATAATTGGTATATATAAAATATATATATGATAAATTAATATAGGATATAATGATATAATGAATAATCTTGGGTGCTTAGGAATAGATAAGCTATGCGAGTGATTGAGTATCTATAAAATAATGTATACAACATATATCAATACATATATGAAATATATAGTGAGTATATAAATGATATATATATATATAACTATAATATATATATATACTATATATGTGTGTGTGTGTGTGTGTGTTGTATGTGTGCTTGTGTGTGTAAGTGTGTGTGTGTGTGTGTATACACACATATAAAATATATAAATTTATATAAATATATATATATTTATATATATATCTTAATATTACATATATATATACCACCACAATAGATAATCCATATACATTAAACATATATATATATATTAATATTTAATATATATAGTATATATGAATATTTATATATATATATATATATTATTATACTATATATATACGTCCTATATATGTGATATTTTCTTTTTCAGAATATTTCTCCGCGACATCAAAATAGAAATAGAAATATGAAAATACGAGTTTCAAATGATTAACTGATGGTTGAAGAAGGTTTCATTTAATTAATTCGACTGTTATGCAGATTCAGTCATAATATTTATTCCAGAAGTCTTTTTTTTTTTTTCTTTTTCCCTTCATCAGTTATTACGTCTTTGGTTTCATAGCTTCAGGGAGGAAAGGTCGTATGCAAGTGAAAAATTGTGATGGATTCACACACACATATACATATATATGAGTTATAGAGTGTTAGAGAGGAGTTAGAGAGTGTGAGTTTGAGTGAGAGGTGAGGAGTTTGATAGATTTTTATATAGTAGTTTGTTGATTGATGGAGAGAGAGTGTGAGTGATAGAGATAGTAGATATGAGGTTAGTGGAGTGTGACATAGTTGATAGTTCTGTGGAGGGTGTGAGTGTTAGAGGATAGCGATTTTTTTGTGAGATATTTGTGAGAGTTGATAAAGTTGATAGTCGGTAGATGGTTAGATGTTGTGTTGTAGATATTGACGATTTTGTGAGTGTGAGAGAGAGTGATATAGATTATATATTGATATTGATGTTGTTGGGAGATTTTAGTTAGTTTATATGATGATATATTGTGTTGGATGGAGGGTTGGATGGATGTAGTGATGTTAGTTTGCTTACTTGTGTGTGTGTGATGTTTTTGATAATATTATTTTGTGAGTGTGAGTGAGTGTGTTTGTGTGATTGAGAGATGGGTGGGGAAGGAGTGTTTTAATAAGAGTGTGTGTGGATCTGTTTTTTTTTTTGAGTTGTGTGTGTGTGGTGTTTGTTGTGTGTGGGTGGAGTGAGAGAGTGAGTGTGTGAGAGTGGAGTGTGATAATGGTGTGTGTTGTGTTTGAGTGTGGGTGTGTGTGAGATATTTGTGTGTGTTGTTAGGTGGTGTAGTGAGTGGAGTTGGTTAGTGTGTTTTTTTTGAGTGAGAGAGAGTGAGTCCTGACAGAGTGATGTGAGCATGAGAGATTGTTTGTGAGTGAGTAGTTTGGAGTGATTTTGTGTGTGTGAGAGTGTGAGTGGAGAGAGAGTAGGGTGTGTTTGTGTGATAGTTTGGAGTGTGTGTCTGGTGTGGAGTTGTTTGAGTGTGTGGGTTTGTGTGACTCATCACTAAGTTTTACTATATATATATTACTACTTTGATAGATTGAGACAGAGAGAGAGTGGGAGATTGGTATTGAGTGTCATAGAATTGTTTAGAGGTATGTGGTTTATTGATAGTGATGGTTTGGTTATCATATAGTATGTATATAGAGTAGTTATAGTTATAAATATCAATACAGTTAGGGAGAGATAGTGAGTTTTGGTTGTGAGTTTGAATTTAGAGTGTTATGGTATATATTGATCTATATATACATAGTTAATATAATGTTAGTGCATAGCTCGATATATATAAAATGCAGTAACTATATATTATATATATGATATAGAGTTTATATATCTATAGTTACATACAGGGTATATATAGATATGCTGTGTATACATAGTTATATATACATAAACTATTTATATATATAAATTTCTAGTAAGTATATTAATATATATATTATGTATATATATATATGATATATTCATATATATGATATATATATATATATATAGATATATATATATATGATATATAAATATATACAGTACATATATAAATATATATATTGATATATATATCTTATATACAGACATACATATATATTATATATATATATATATAGATAGATTATATATATATATATCATACCTATATAAATATATAATATATATATTTTATATATATTACAAATTTTTATATATATTAAAATGCGTTACTGCTATCTACCATCTTCTCATATATATATATATATATATAAATTGTGGTCATATATAACATATAGTATAATTTTTATAAATATATATATATATATATCGTATATATATATATATTATATATTGATATATGCATTGTATATAATATATATATATAGTTTTATCTATATATATATATATATGTATAGCACCATATAGATATATCTATATATAATATATACATTAGTTGATATATATATATATGAATATCTATATATATATAATATATATTATATAATTGTAAATTAATATATCTAAGACATGTATATATTTATTTACATATATATGTAATTGTATCATATATATATATATATGTATATATATATAATATATTAAATATATCCATACATATATATATATCATACATCTATATGTATATGTATATATACTTATATATATATATATATATATTAAAATATATAATATATATAAACTATATATATATATATATATAAATGTATGTATGTATGTTATGTAGTATATATAAGGTATTATCTACATGAAATGATCTATGTATTATAATATATATATTATATATATCTATATATATATATATATATATAAATTATACCTAATATCATACCAACATACCTAATCTTAATATATGTATATATATATATATTGATATTACTATATATCTCTATATATATATATATTTATCATTATATATATCTATCCCTTAGAGGGGTAAATTAGACCTCCCTGGAGGTCCGATACCAAAGGAGCAGTTTGAGACGTCTCTGATATTGGGTTGGGTGGGGTTTGTCCCCCCCCTCTAAAGGTCTTTTGAGGTATTGCCCTTGGGCAAATCATAGTAACCTCCAAGCCTCTCAGCCAAGGGTCACGGTTGAATGAAGCACGGTAAGACAGGGTGGTCGGATAGGAGGGAAGACAAACAGATAATTTCAATTCATGGTTTTTCCTCCATA
>NW_028234413.1:36802914-36812914 GCF_977035675.1 Penaeus japonicus | reverse complement strand
CCAAGCCAACCCACAAGAATTGAAAATTATATATATATATATATATATATATATATATATATATATATATATATATATATATATATATATATATATATATATCAAAAAGCTGCATCTGTGATATTTGATGCGTCAAAAAACAGGAATGTCACGCCAGACGCAATCCTAGCTCAACATATGACAACCACAAATTCATTCATAGAAAACCCATTGACAAATAGAACATATTCCAAACACACCCTCTCCGGTTCCTCTTCCCGACACACTATGACGTAATGCTTGCTTACACGTGCTCTGCAAAGTCAATATATTTCGGGGGAGGGTCGTGTTAGTGGGAGATTTTATATGCTCATCTTGTCGACTTGACAAAAAATTGAAGGGTGGAGAACGATGCGACTCGCACTCGCCACAATTTGCAATCCATTAGCCTCTTCAATTGCAAGGTTGTTGCAGGTCCTCGGCAAACACACTGGCAGAGGGGGAAGAGATTGAGAATGTGTGAGGGAAAATGTTTTAAGCATTATTATTGTTATTGTTATCCTTATTATCATCAACAGCATCATGTGATATTTATAATACTATGTCAAAATTGTTTTCTTGTTGTCACGACGATGATGATTATAATGATGAGGATAATGATGTGATGATGATGATGATAATGATAGTGATGGTGTTGATGATAATGATATTAGTTATGATAATAACGAGGGAAAATATAATGTGATAATAACAATATCCATATACTTTATCAACAATAACAGCAATTTCAATAATAATGCTTATGATAAAAATGATAATTGTAATAATAACAATAATGATGATAATGATGGTAGTAATGATAAGGAACAAGACACTTATCATAATAATGATTATAATAGTCTTGATAATGGTATAACAATAATCATGATGACGATAGTGATACTGATAATGATAACAATAATGGTAATGATGATAATAATGATGATTATTATTTTCATTGTTACCATTAGTATTAGCATTTTCGTTTTTATCAATATCATTTCCATTATTAATACAACAAAACCTATCACTTTTTTTACGATTAAACAAAACGAATAAATTAATAAAAAACGAAATAAAACCAATTGAAAAAAATAAAAATAAAATCACCGTGCTTTGTTTATGAAGAGAACGGAACCAACCTTCGCATGATGACTTAGGAAAAGGGGTTCCATTATAGTCGAATCTATGACGTAATCAATTAAGATGAAGGATCGAGTCATGCGATTAGACTCTTAATTATTTGATAGTGATGCGTTTTTTTTTTTTTTTTTTTTGGGGGGGGGGGGGGGGGGAGGGTTGTTCGTGTTTATGTTTGTTTGTTTTTTCTGGTGAGAGGGCTTTTGTGTATGTGTGTGGAGGGGGTGAGGGTGGTGGAGGGGTGGGGGGTCTGGTTGTGTAAGTGTGTGTGTTCACTTTTTTTTTTTTCTTTTTTTTTTCATTTTCTCTATCTTTGCTTCATCCACTCTTTCTTATAATTATAAAAAAAAAAAAACAATCGTGATTTCAATGTGTATTTCATGTATTATGTCATCTTCCGTATTAACAAAAATCTTTACCTATGATACGGGATTTTTTCTGGACCGGTGCAACATGTAGTATGACGGCGATACCTTCTCAGGAAATATTTGCAACGGGAGAAGATATTGCAAGATCGTTGTAATTGCCTTTGCCATCCAGAAGGGTGTAGAGAACGAGGGGAGAAAGGGGGAAGGCAAGGGAAATAATGAAAAGGAAGTGGGATAAAGCTACTTAGAAATGGTAGTGATAATGATAAAAGTGATGGCATTTGCAACGGAAATGATGTTGATTATTTTTAATGATATTAAAAAGTATATGATGGGAATATTTAGGGTTGCAATCGTGATCTTTCTGACAATGAAGATGTTAATGATGCTAAAAAATAACAATAATAATAATAAAGAAATAAAAGAGTAAGAATAATGATAATATAATACTGATAATAAGCATATGAATAATAAGATGTAGAAATAAGATTAAAATAAAAAAAACTCTAATAATAGTGGTTGAGACAATAGTTATGATATAGATAGTGAATATAACAATAACAAAAACAATATGAATAACAATGGGATTACAGCCACGCTAACAACAATGAAAACAAAAATGAATAACAATAAAACTAAAAAAAAGACAACAATAAACAAAAAAAAAAATCACATAAATAAAAAACAAAAACCCACAAAGAGAAACAAAAGGCAACAACCAAAAGACGATGTAACAACTTACCCCAAGAAATGTGATAAAGTGAGAAATTACGAATAAGAAAACGAAAAAGAAAAAACAAAAGACAGACACAAAGGGGAAAGACAAAGCCAGCTACAAGTCTTGGCGAGTTTGCCCGCCTCTCCCTTCTGCTTCTCCCTTCAGCCTCTCCCTTCTGCCTCTCCCTTCTGCCTCTCCCTTCTGCCTCTCCCCTCTGCCTCTCCCCTCTTCCTCTCCCTTCTGCCTCTCCCTTCTGCCTCTCCCTTCTGCCTCTCCCTTGCTGCCTCTCCCTTCTGCCTCTCCCCTCTGCCTCTCCCCTCTTCCTCTCCCTTCTGCCTCTCCCTTCTGCCTCTCCCTTCTGCCTCTCCCTTCTGCCTCTCCCTTCTGCCTCTCCCTTCTGCCTCTCCCTTCTGCCTCTCCCTTCTGCCTCTCCCTTCTGCCTCTACCTTCTGCCTCTCCCTTCTGCCTCTTCTCCCTTCTGCCTCTCCCTCCTGCCTCTCCCTTCTGCCTCTCCCTTCTGCCTCTCCCTTCTGCCTCTCCCTTCTGCCTCCCTCTGCCTCTCCCTTCTCCTTCCTTCTTCTCCCTTCTGCCTCTCCCTTCTGCCTCTCCCTTCTGCCTCTCCTTCTCCTCTCCCTTCTCCTCTCCCTTCTGCCTCTCCCTTCTGCCTCTCCCTTCTGCCTCTCCCTTCTGCCTCTCCCTTCTGCCTCTCCCTTCTGCTCCTCCCTTCTCCTCTCCCTTCTCCCTTCTCCTCTGCCTCTCCTTCTGCCTCTCCCTTCTGCCTCTCCCTTGGTGCCTCTCTCCCTTCTGCCTCTCCTTCTGCCTCTCCCTTCTGCCTCTCCTTCTGCCTCTCCCTTCTGCTCCTTCTGCTCTCCCTTCTGCCTCTCCCTTCTGCCTCTCCCTTCTGCCTTTTTGCTCCCTTCTGCCTCTCCCTCTGCCTCTTCCCTTGGCTCTGCTCCTCTGCCTTCTTCTGCCTCTCCCTTCTGCCTCTCCCTTCTGTCTCTCCCTTCTGCCTCTCCCTTCTGCCTCTCCCTTCTGCCTCTCCCTTCTGCCTCTCCCTTCTGCCTCTCCCTTCTGCCTCTCCCTTCTGCCTCTCCCTTCTGCCTCTCCCTTCTGCCTCTCCCTTCTGCCTCTCCCTTCTGCCTCTCCCTTCTGCCTCTCCCTTCTGCCTCTCCCTTCTGTCTCCCTTCTCCCTCTCCCTTCTCCCTCTCCCTTCTGCCTCTCCTTCTGCCTCTCCCTTCTGCCTCTCCCTTCTGCCTCTCCCTTCTGCCTCTCCCTTCTGCCTCTCCCTTCTGCCTCTCCCTTCTGCCTCTCCCTTCTGCCTGTCCCTTCTGCCTCTCCCTTCTGCCTCTCCCTTCTGCCTCTCCCTTGCTGCCTCTCCCTTCTGCCTCTCCCTTCTGCCTCTCCCTTCTGCCTCTCCCTTCTGCCTCTCCCTTCTGCCTCTCCCTTGCTGCCTCTCCCTTCTGCCTCTCCCTTCTGCCTCTCCCTTCTGCCTCTCCCTTCTGCCTCTCCCCTCTTCCCCCCCCTTCCGCCCCTCCCTTCTGCCCCCCCCCTTCTGCCTCTCCCTTCTGCCTCTCCCTTCTGCCTCTCCCTTCTGCCTCTCCCTTCTGCCTCTCCCTTCTGCCTCTCCCTTCTGCCTCTCCCTTCTGCCTCTCCTCTTTGCCTCTCCCTTCTGCCTCCCTTCTGCCTCTCCCTTCTGCCTCTCCCTTCTGCCTCTCCCTTCTGCCTCTCCCTTCTGCCTCTCCTTTCTCTGCCTCTCCCTTCTGCCTCTCCCTTCTGCCTCTCCCTTCTGCCTCTCCCTCTTCCCCCCCCCTCCTGCCCTCCCCTCTTGCCTCCCCCTTCTCCCTCCCCCTTCTGCCTCCCCCTTCTGCCTCTCCCTTCTGCCTCTCCCTTCTGCCTCTCCCTTCTGCCTCTCCCTTCTGCCTCTCCCTTCTGCCTCTCCCTTCTGCCTCTCCCTTCTGCCTCTCCCTTCTGCCTCTCCCTTCTGCCTCTCCCTTCTGCCTCTCCCTTCTGCCTCTCCCTTCTGCCTCTCCCTTCTGCCTCTCCCTTCTGCCTCTCCCTTCTGCCTCTCCCTTCTGCCTCTCCCTTCTGCCTCTCCCTTCTGCCTCTCCCTTCTGCCTCTCCCTCCTGCCCCTCCCTTCTGCCTCTCCCTTCTGCCTCTCCCTTCTGCCTCTCCCTTCTGCCTCTCCCTTCTGCCTCTCCCTTCTGCCTCTCCCTTCTGCCTCTCCCTTCTGCCTCTCCCTTCTGCCTCTCCTTCTGCCTCTCCTTCTGCCTCTCCCTTCTGCCTCTCCCTTCTGCCTCTCCCTTCTGTCTCTCCCTTCTGCTCTCTCCCTTCTGCCTCTCCCTTCTGCCTCTCCCTTCTGCCTCTCCCTTCTGCTCTCCCTTCTGCCTCTCCCTTCTGCCTCTCCCTTCTTGCCCTCCCCTTCTGCCTCTCCCTTCTGCCCCTCCCCTTCTACCTCTCCCTTCTGCTCTCCCTTCTGCTCCTTCTGCTCTCCCTTCTGCTCTCCCTTCTGCCTCTACCTCCGCCTCTCCCTTCTGCCTCTTCCTTCTGCCTCTCCCTTCTGCCTCTCCCTTCTGCCTCTCCCTTCTGCCTCTCCCTTCTGCCTCTCCCTTCTGCCTCTCCCTTCTGCCTCTCCCTTCTGCCTCTCCCTTCTGCCTCTCCCTTCTGCCTCTCCCTTCTGCCTCTCCCTCTGCCTCTCCCTTCTGCCTCTCCCTTCTGCCTCTCCCTTCTGCCTCTCCCTTCTGCCTCTCCCTTCTGCCTCTCCCTTCTGCCTCTCCCTTCTGCCTCTCCCTCTCCCGTGCTGCCTTTCCCTCTCCCGTGCTGCCTCTCCCTTCTGCCTCTCCCTTGCTGCCTCTCCCTTCTGCCTCTCCCTTCTGCCTCCCCCTTCTGCCTCTCCCTTCTGCCTCTCCCTTCTGCCTCTCCCTTCTGCCTCTCTCTTCTGCCTCTCTCTTCTGCCTCTCCCGTGCTGCCTCTCCCTTCTGCCTCCCCCTTCTGCTTCTCCCTTCTGCCTCTCCCTTCTGCCTCTCCCTTCTGCCTCTCCCTTCTGCCTCTCCCTTCTGCCTCTCCCGTGCTGCCTCTCCCTCCCGCCTCTCCTTCTGCCTCTCCCTTCTGCCTCTCCCTTCTGCCTCTCCCTTCTGCCTCTCCCTTCCTGCCTCTCCCTTCTGCCTCTCCCTTCTGCCTCTCCCTTCTGCCTCTCCCTTGCTGCCTCTCCCTTCTGCCTCTCCCTTCTGCCTCTCCCTTCTGCCTCTCCCTTCTGCCTCTCCCTTCTGCCTCTCCCTTCTGCCTCTCCCTTCTGCCTCTCCCGTGCTGCCTCTCCCTTCTGCCTCTCCCTTCTGCCTCTCCCTTCTGCCTCTCCCTTCTGCCTCTCCCTTCTGCCTCTCCCTTCTGCCTCTCCCTTCTGCCTCTCCCGTGCTGCCTCTCCCTTCTGCCTCTCCCTTCTGCCTCTCCCTTCTGCCCCTCCCTTCTGCCTCTCCCGTGCTGCCTCTCCCTTCTGCCTCTCCCTTCTGCCTCTCCCTTCTGCCTCTCCCTTCTGCCTCTCCCTTCTGCCTCTCCCTTCTGCCTCTCCCTTCTGCCTCTCCCTTCTGCCTCTCCCTTCTGCCTCTCCCTTCTGCCTCTCCCTTCTGCCTCTCCCTTCTGCCTCTCCCTTCTGCCTCTCCCGTGCTGCCTCTCCCTTCTGCCTCTCCCTTCTGCCTCTCCCTTCTGCCTCTCCCTTCTGCCTCTCCCGTGCTGCCTCTCCCTTCTGCCTCTCCCTTCTGCCTCTCCCTTCTGCCTCTCCCTTCTGCCTCTCCTGTGCTGCCTCTCCCTTCTGCCTCTCCCTTCTGCCTCTCCCTTCTGCCTCTCCCTTCTGCCTCTCCCTTCTGCCTCTCCCTTCTGCCTCTCCTGTGCTGCCTCTCCCTTCTGCCTCTCCCTTCTGCCTCTCCGGTGCTGCCTCTCCCTTCTGCCTCTCCCTTCTGCCTCTCCCTTCTGCCTCTCCCTTCTGCCTCTCCCTTCTGCCTCTCCCTTCTGCCTCTCTCGTGCTGCCTCTCCCTTCTGCCTCTCCCGTGCTGCCTCTCCCTTCTGCCTCTCCCGTGCTGCCTCTCCCTTCTGCCTCTCCCTTCTGCCTCTCCCTTCTGCCTCTCCCTTCTGCCTCTCCCTTCTGCCTCTCCCTTCTGCCTCTCCCTTCTGCCTCTCCCTTCTGCCTCTCCCTTCTGCCTCTCCCTTCTGCCTCTCCCTTCTGCCTCTCCTGTGCTGCCTCTCCCTTCTGCCTCTCCCTTCTGCCTCTCCCTTCTGCCTCTCCCTTCTGCCTCTCCCTTCTGCCTCTCCCTTCTGCCTCTCCTGTGCTGCCTCTCCCTTCTGCCTCTCCCTTCTGCCTCTCCCTTCTGCCTCTCCCTTCTGCCTCTCCCGTGCTGCATCTCTTTCTTCTGCGGCGAGATGAAAGGATTTGCCTCTGGAGAATGGAGGCTGCTTTTGCCTCCATGAATCTTGAGGCAATTGTGTCGGATCCTGTTAGGTTTTTGTGCGCGGTTCTTTATGCATAAGTGGTTGGATATGTATATCTATGTCTATCTATGTCTATATATCCTTTAATGCATATTTAATAGATACGTATACATATATGTATGTATGTATGTATTTATGTATAAATATATATATATATATATATATATATATATATATATATATATAAATATAAATATATATATATATGAATATATATATGTATATATTGTATATATATATATATATATGTATATATATATATATATATATATATATATATATATATATATATACATATATATACATATATTTGTCTATATTCATATATATGTATATATTAATCAACATATATATATATATATATATATATTTATATATATATATATATATTTATTTATTCATTCATTTATTTATATATATATAAACATCTATCTATATATATATCTATCTATATATATATATATATATATATATATATATATATATATATATATATATATATATATATATATATATATATATATATACAATTGGATATGTATGTTATGTATATGTATATGCAAATACATACATATACAGTATGCATACTCTTGCAACGTTCCATGTTTACTAATATAACTACCTTTGGCTGTTTGTATTTGCCAAATAAGTCGTCAGTTTATACCAACATCTCTCCGTGTATGTATTTTCCCGACTGAGATGGCAGCTCATACAAAAAAAGAAAAAAAAAAAAGGGAAAGAAAAAAAAAAAGTCATCAGACTGTTCTATTCCTGTTTCTTGACCTTTCCTTCATATAGAGTTACCCACGCGCCACCCTCCCTCCCCCCCCACCCCTCCCCTCAGCTCCGTCAAGGAAAACATTAACCCTCCGCCCCTCCCCCCCCCCCCGTTCCCATTCCCCTTCCTGAAATATAAAAAAAGGTTCCACCTACCCCCTACCCCCCTACCCCCTACCCCTACCCCTAGGTTCTAGGCCCGGCCACCTGTGCGGTTCTCATCGCCAACCTGCGACACATGTCTGCGGCTTCTTTGATTATCTCGATGGCTTGAGAATAAGAATAAAAAAAGGAAGAAGAAAAAAAAGGGGGGAGGTAAAGAAGGATTAGAATGATAAAGAAGGAGAAGAAGAAAAGAAGGATGAGATAGAGAAGAAGAAAAGAAAGGATGAGGAAGAGAGGGATGAGAAAGATAAAGAAGGAGAAGAAGAAGAAGGAAAAATAAGAAGAAAAAAGGGGAAAGATAAGAAAGATAAAGGAGTAGAATAAGGAAGAAGAAGAAAAAAAAAGGTTGGAAAAGAAGGTTTAGAAAGAAAAAAAAAAAAGAGAAGAAGAAAAGAAAGATGAGAAAGAGAAGGTTAAGAAAGATAAAGAAGGAGAAAAAGAAGAAGAACAAGAGGAAAAAATGAAGAAGGAAAAGAGAGAAAGGTGCAAGTAAAGGTGAGGGTCACCCACGCTCCCGCCATAGAGGTCGGAAGAAAGGACTTCAGCGAAGGGAAGTGGACACGGCCGAGGATGGGAAAGGAAGGCGCAGGCTCTTTGTCGTGCAGTTTGAAGCTCTGGAGAGAGAGAGGGAGAGAGAGGGAGGGGGGAGGGAGAGAGGGAGGGAGAGAGAGAGGGAGGGGGGAGGGAGGGAGAGAGAGAGGGGGGGGGGGAGGGAGAGAGAGAGGGAGGGGGGAGGGAGGGAGGGAGGGAGGGAGAGAGAGAGAGGGAGGAGAGAGAGAGGGGGAGGGAGAGGGAGAGAGGGGGGGGGAGGGAGGGAAAGGGAGGGAGGGAGGGAGAGAGAGAGGGAGGGAGGGAGAGAGAGAGGGGGGGAGGGAGGGAGGGAGGGAGAGAGAGGGGGGGGAGGGAGAGAGAGAAGGATATATTGATAGAGTGTTAGATAGACAGATAGAGATAGATCGAGAGAGACACACACAGAAAGAAATATAGATTGATAGATAGATAGATAGATAGAGATAAAGCGAGAAAGAGAGAGAGAGAGAGAGAGAGAGAGAGAGGTAGAGAGATAGTGAGTGAGTGAGTCAGAAAGATAGAGAGAGAAAATATTAATATCAACAGTACATGCCTGTGTATATACAAAATTACATAGCCAATATAGTAACGCTCTATGTAATACTTCATGGCAATATCACAATTACCGTCAGCGCTACCCTATGAAATATTCTTCAGTGTATATGACTGAAAATATTTATAAGCGACTCGCAGGTTCTCAGCGCTTAACACGTTTTGATATTACGTGGAAATATGATGTTATTTATTCCTGTAGTTTGTTTGAATTTGTTTACTTTTTGGATTCAGGTATCTATTTATGTGTCGATGTGTTTGTTTGTTTGTTGTTGTTGTTTTTTATCTTTAGTAAGCCTTTTTGCCTCCTGTTGATGTGTGTATGTGTATATTAGTGTGTGTGTGTGTGTGTGTGTGTGTGCGTGTGTGTGTGCGTGTGTGTGTGTGTGTGTGTGTGTGTGTTGTTGTTGTTGTTGTTGTTGTCGTGTGTGTGTGTGTGCGTGTGTCTGCGTATGTTGTGTGTTTGTGTGTGGGGCGGGAGTTGTGTAGGGGTGTATGTGTGCAGGTGTTGATGAATATTGATGTATCATCTAACGATATCAAAATATGTGTATAGTGTACGTGGCTATGTAAAGGACTTAGATCTCTCGAAGATCAAATAACCTTCCTACTTCAACATGGATATGTGGATATGTAGATATGTGGATATATAGATATGTGGATATGTTGTAATTTGATATATTGTAATTTGATCTCTACACATGCATCACATTTTCATATAATTAAAATAAAACCATTCCTTCCTGCCGGCCATATTAATCTACACATAACGACATACACCCTTTATACTGTAATAAGATACTTTACGCGCTACAGATATTATAACTTTCTGAGAACAGGGAGGGAGAAAAAAAACATTTCCCAGACATAGACTTTTCTTATGTTCATATTACAGTTGATAATATTTTGAAATTGATTTTGATTTTGATATCATTGATAGGAGTTATCATATACTATATGATATATATGTGTATATATATATATATATATATATATATATATATATATATATATATATATATATATATGTATGTATATACATATCTATATATATATATCTATATATATCTATATATATATATATATATAATATATATATATATATATATAATATATATATAAGTGTGTGCGTGTGTGTGTGTGTGTGTGTGTGTTGTGTGTGTGTGTGTGTGTGTTTATATATATATATATATATATATATATATATATATAATA
>NW_028234413.1:36772821-36780321 GCF_977035675.1 Penaeus japonicus | reverse complement strand
CGCAGTTTTATATATGTATGTATATATAAGACTTAGCATAAGATATTATATTATATATATATATATATATATGAATGTTATATACATATGTATGTATGTATGTATGTATGTGATGTATATATATATGTGTGTCTTATATCCCCGCCCCCCGTGTGTGACGTGTTAGTAGAATATTACTGGAAGCGGAAAATCTGTGCTTAATTAGTATGTTTGAAATTATATTTCATATGAGTACAAGGCTGATAAAAATATGGATCACCCCCCCAGCTAGATTATATACTGAAATAGAAATTTCAAGAGAATCTTTCAAAATTTCAAAGTAATTTCATCTCAACGCGTAAAATAGCCGGCCGCTTCATAATGCACATGTTATGAAGTAGTAGAACTCGGCTTGAATATTCTGAGAGTGATATCCACTTAGGGGTGGGGGAAAATAAAACCCTTTGCACATTCCATTTAGCATCTGCCTGTCAATGTTCAGAATTATTGCACCATATTGCAAATTCCTAAACTTGAAAAGGCTCAACGAAAATAAACTGTTGCATGAGACAACACAGATATACACCAACTCCAATACAAAATGGATAAACAAATAAACAAATAGACGCATGTTTATACCCAGATAACAGATAGACTTGTGTGTGTTGCGTGTGCGTGTGTGTGTGTGTGTGTGTATTAGATAGAGAGAGAGATAGAAAGAGTAAGAGAGAGAAATAAAGAAAGAGAGATAGATAGAGATAGAAACAGAGAGAGATAAAGAAAGGGTAAGATAGAGAAATAAAGAAAGAGAGATAGATAGAGATAGAAACAGAGAGATGTAGAAATGGAGAGAGAGAAAGAAAGAGTAAGAGAGAGAGAGAGAGATATAGAGATAGAACTAGAGAGATGTAGAAACAGAGAGAGAGAAAGAAAGAGTAAGAGAGAGAGATAGAGATAGATAGAGATGGAAACAGAGAGATGTAGAAACAGAGAGAGAGAGAGAGAAAGAAAGAGCGAGAGGGTGAGAGAAAGAGAGAAGCTATCACCATGCCCAACTCGTGTCGAATCGTTTACCTGACTCGTTCGTAGTCGACTGTTCCCGTTTTATTCTTGCAAATATATCATAACATTATTCGGTTGGTGGTCATCCCCGACAGTTGTTTTGCTAACTCTAACTAGTATTATCCACACTAAGTTAACTTGGTTGACCATAACTTCTATCAACTTTATCTTGCTGATTTCAGAAACCTTCCTTTTGCTGACATTAACAAATATTACGTAATGTTTTATTGAAGTCTATATATATACTTTATGAAACGGATTTTACGATTTGAGTGACATTACTACGGGTACATGATTGTATGTGGTTTGGATTATGGGTTGATAGATTAATACATCTGGGAAATGAAAGATGTTTAGATGTGGATTGGGATTAGCTTGCTTTTAGCGAAAGGTTGTAATGGAAGCGGATACCATTCACGACGGCAGGTTCAGTGCACGACCACTGCACGTGTGTCAGTATACTGAGTTGCAGACGCACACGCGTACGCACACATGCAAATACACACACGCACATACATGTATATTTATATGTGTGTGTGTGTGTTTGTGTTTGTGTGGTTGTGTGTGTGTGTGTGTTTGTGTTTGCGTGTGTGTGTGTGTGTATGTGTTTGTGTTTGCGTGTGTTTATGTGTGTGTTTGTGTGCGTGTGTGTGTGTGTGTTTGTGTGCGTGTTCGTTTGTGTGTGTGTGTGTGTGTGTGTGTATGTGTGTGTGAACTTCTCATTTCGCACGGGCCATGACGATCTCTTCAGTCGAAGTAATATTCCTTTAGCAGTGAAATGTTCTCACTCTGAGTGGAAGTCCTTCCGAAACTCAGACCGTGAGCAGCTTACGGACCCTCTCATCTCCAGCCATGAGCATGACCACTGTATGGATGCGTATTCTAAAGTTCAATTATATCAGCAGAGGTTGATGTTTCTTAGCATATTAAGAATGTTAAAGTGGTACGTTATTCAACATCTTTTTAGTCCTGTTCAAATCACTTATTTATACACATCAGGGAGAGAGAGAGAGAGAGAGAGAGAGAGAGAGAGATATTGTTTTCCTCACATCACATCACTTCGCCAGGCATACATTTATGTATCCATTAAGCTGCAATTTTGTCATGAATATTGATCAAGCTGTGCTTGTGATGGTTTAACTGAAGCCTGGCTATTTTTTTATTTATTTATTTTTTATTTTTTTTATTTATTATTTTTTTTTTACGTGTACTTAATTATGGCTTATAATAATAAAGGCACTTTTGCAACCTCTTCCATGCCTACTATAACCCACCCCTTGCTTAAGTGTTTGTTCTTTAATTTCTCCGAATTTCTAGTCCAAAAAATAAGTTAATAAATTTTGGAGGACGGTCGACAGGAGCTTAATCAAAATCAAGTGCTTTGGTGACGTCACCAAGCCAACCCACAAGAGTTGATGCGTCAAAATTATATATATATATATATATATATATATATATATATATATATATATATATATATATATATATGTATATATATATACATATATATATATATATCAAAAAGCTGCATCTGTAATATTTGATGCGTCAAAAAACAGGAATGTCACGCCAGACGCAAGCCCGGCTCAACATATGACAACCACAAATTCATTCATAGAAAACCCATTGATAAATAGAACATATTCCAAACACACCCTCTCCGGTTCCTCTTCCCGACACACTATGACGTAATGCTTGCTTACACGTGCTCTGCAAAGTAAATATATTTCGGGGGAGGGTCGTGTTAGTGGGAGATTTTATATGCTCATCTTGTCGACTTGACAAAAAATTGAAGGGTGGAGAACGATGCCACTCGCACTCGCCACAATTTGCAATCCATTAGCCTCTTCAATTGCAAGGTTGTTGCAGGTCCTCGGCAAACACACTGACAGAGGGGGAAGAGATAGAGAATGTGTGAGGGAAAATGTTTTAAGCATTATTATTGTTATTGTTATCATCATTATCATTATCATCAGCAGCACCTTGTCAAAATTGTTTCCTTGTTGTCACGATGATGATGATAATGATGTGATGATGATGATAATGATATATCCATATTCTTTATCAACAATAACAGGGATTTCAATAATAATTCTTTTTATAAAAATGACAATTGTAATAATAGCAATAATAATGATAATGATCATCATAATAATAATGATAATGATCATCATAATGATAATGATAATAATCATCATAATAATAATGATAATGATCATCATAATAATAATGATAATGATAGTAATAATAATGAACAAGATACTTATCATAATAATGATGATGATAATCTTAATAATGGTATAACAATAATCACAAAGACGATAGTGATACTGATAATGATAACAATAATGATAATGATGATAATAATGATGATTGTTATCATCATTGTTATCATTAGTATTAGCACTCTCGTGTTTATCAATATCATTTACTTTATTAATATAACAAAACCTATCACTTTTTTTACGATTAAACAAAACGAATAAATTAATAAAAAACGAAATAAAACCAATTGAAAAAAAAAATCACCGTGCTTTGTTTATGAAGGGAACGGAACCAAACTTCGCATGATGACTTAGGAAAAGGGGTTCCATTATAGTCGAATCTATGACGTAATCAATTAAGATGAAGGAACGAGTCATGCGATTAGACTTAATTATTTGATAGTGTGATGCGTTTTTTTTTTTTTTTTTTTTTTTTTTTTTGGGGGGGAGGGTTGTTCGTGTTTATGTTTTTTTTTCTGATGAGAGGGGTTTTGTGTATGTGTGTAGAGGGGGGGGGGGGAATCTGCGTGTGGGTCTGGTTGTGTAAGTGTGTGTGTGAGTGTTTACAATGATTTTTCTTCTTCTTCTTCTTCTTCTTCATCTTCTTCTTTTTTTTTTTTTTTTTTTTTTTTTTGCCTTTTCTCTATCCTTGCTTCATCCACTCTTTCTTATAATTATATATAAAAAAAAGTAATCGTGATTTCACTGTGTATTTCATGTATTATGTCATCTTCCGTATTAATAAAAATCTTTACCTATGATACGGGATTTTTTCTGGACCTGTGCAACATGTAGTATGACGGCGATACCTTCTCAGGAAATATTTGCAACGGGAGAAGATATTGCAAGATCGTTGTAATTGCCTTTGCCATCCAGGAGGGTGTAGAGAACGAGGGGAGAAAGGGGGAAAGCAAGGGAAATAATGAAAAAGAAGTGGGATAAAGCTACTTAGAAATGGTAGTGATAATGATAAAAGTGATGGCCTTTGCAACGGAAATGATGTTGATTTTTTTGAATGATATTAAAAAGTATATGATGGGAATATTTAGGGTTGCAATCGTGATCTTTCTGACAATGAAGATGTTAATAATGCTAAAAAAAAATAATAATAATAAAATAAAATATTGAGAATGATGATAATATAATACTGATAGTAAACATATGAATAATAGGATGTAGAAACAAAAATAGAAATAAAAATAAAAGCTTTGATGATAGTGATTGAGATAATAATAAAATAGTTATGATATAGATAGTGCATATAACAATAACAATAACAATATGGATAACAATGGTGATTACAGCCACGCTAACAACAATGAAAACAAAAATGAATAAC
This sequence comes from Penaeus japonicus, assembly GCF_977035675.1. NCBI lineage: Eukaryota > Metazoa > Arthropoda > Malacostraca > Decapoda > Penaeidae > Penaeus > Penaeus japonicus. The sequence goes on along the minus strand of NW_028234413.1, from coordinate 36,775,677 downwards.
AATAAAACTAAAAAAAAAGACAACAATGAACAAAAAAAAAAATCACATAAATAAAAAACAAAAACCCACAAAGAGAAACAAAAGGCAACAACCAAAAGACGATATAACAACTTACCCCAAGAAATGTGATAAAGTGAGAAATCGCGAATAAGAAACCGAAGAAGAAAAAAAAAAAGACAGACACAAAGGGGAAAGACAAAGCCAGCTACAAGTCTTGGCGAGTTCGCTCACATCTCACATGCTGCCTCTCCCTTCTGCCTCTCCCTTCTGCCTCTCCCTTCTGCCTCTCCCTTCTGCCTCTCCCTTCTGCCTCTCCCTTCTGCCTCTCCCTTCTGCCTCTCCCTTCTGCCTCTCCCTTCTGCCTCTCCCGTGCTGCCTCTCCCTTCTGCCTCTCCCTTCTGCCTCTCCCTTCTGCCTCTCCCTTCTGCCTCTCCCTTCTGCTTCTCCCTTCTGCCTCTCCCTTCTGCCTCTCCCTTCTGCCTCTCTCTTCTGCCTCTCCCTTCTGCCTCTCCCGTGCTGCCTCTCCCTTCTGCCTCTCCCTTCTGCCTCTCCCTTCTGCCTCTCCCTTCTGCCTCTCCCCTTGTGCGCTTCTCTTCCTTCTGCCTCTCCCTTCTGCCTCTCCCTCTGCCTCTGCTCTCTCCTTCTGCCTCTCCCTTCTGCTCCTCCCTTCTGCCTCTCCCTTCTGCCTCTCCCTTCTGCCTCTCCCTTCTGCCTCGCCCGGCTGCCTCTCCCTTCTGCCTCTCCCTTCTGCCCTCCCCCGTCTTCTGCCTCTCCCTTATTGGTATTGCCTCACTTAGTCCCTTCTGCCTCTCCCGTCTGCCCGCCTCTGCCTAGCACTCAGCCTTCATTAGCCTCTCCCCGTGCGTATACCCTCTCCCCCGTCTCCGCTCCCTCGCCTCTCTCTGCCTCTCCCTTCTGCTCTCCCCTGCTGCGCTCCCTTCTGCCATTGCTCCCTGCGGTCTTGTCTCTTCTCTGCGGCTCTCGGGGCTCTTCTGGTCTGTGCTGCTCCTGTTCTGTCTTGGTGGTCTTTCTTTCTGTTCTCCTGGTCACTCGGCTTTCTCCCTTCTGGGCTCTGGCTTCGGGGCTTCTCTGTTCTGCCTTCTGGTTCGGTCTCTGTGGTCTGTCGGTCTGGGCGGTCTGTAGATCGGTCGGTATGTTCTCCTCTTCTGGTCTTAGCTGCGGCTCTTTTCTGTTCGTCTGGGTCTTCTGGTGGCTGGTCTCTTGCTTTCTTCCTGGCTGTTTCTGCTTCTGTCTCGTGTCCTTCTGTGGTCTGAGAGATGCTACGGCTTTCTTCTTGGTCTGGGGGTTCTCTGCTCTTGGTCCTGCCTTCTTGGGTGCTTCTTCTGTTCTGGTCTTTTCTGCCTTACTGGTTTCTCTGGGTCTGTCTTGTCTGCTGCAGCTCTCGTCTCCCTTCTGGTCTGTCTGTCTCTGGTTCTCTGGTCTGTCTGATCTGTGCTTCTTGTCTTCTAGCTGTCCTTTCTGTTCTTCTTTCTGTTGGGGTCTGTCTGTGGGGTTCTTCTGTCTTGGGACCGGCTGGATCGCTCAGGCTTCTGTCTTGGTCTGCTGGCCCCCGTCTGGGTCTGCTCTGTTCGTCCTCTTCTTCTTCTGGTTCTTCTGTCTTCTGGTCTGTCTTCTGCTCTGCTTGCTGCGTCATGTCGGGGTCTGGGTGTCGTTCTCTGCTGGGGTCTGGGCTGTTCTGTCTGCCTCTTCCCTTCTGCCGCTCCCTACTGCCTCCTCCCCTTCTGAGCCACTCTCCCTTCTAGCCTCATCGCCCTTCTGCCTCTCCTGCTTCTGCCTTCTTCACCTTCCTGTGCGTCTCCTCTTTCTGCCTCTCCCTTCTGTCCATCTTCCCTTCTGCCGCCCCCTTCATCTTCTTCGCCTTCTCCCTTCTGCGCCTTCCCTTCTTGCCTCTCCCTTCTGGCCTCTCCCTTCGGCCTCTCCTGCTTCGCCGCTCCCTTCTTTCTGCCTCTCACTTCGCCGCTCTCGCCTTCTGCCTCGCCCTTTGCCTCTCCCGCGGCCTCTCCCTTCTGCCTCTCCTGCGCCTCTCCCATCTGCCTCTCCCTTCTGCCTCTCTCCTTTCTGCACGTCTCCCTTCTGCCTCTCACGCATCTGATATACTCTCCCTTCTGTCCCTGCTTTGCTTCGCCCCTTCTGCACTCTCCCCTTCCGGTACTGCTCTCCTTCTGCCTGTCTCTTCGTGCCTCTCTCCTGATTCTGATCCTCTATCCGTGCTGGCCTCTCGCCGTGCTGCCTTCCCAGTTCTGCTTCGCCCTTCTGCCCTCACCCCTTCGGCCTCCCCGTCTGCCTCTCTCGTCTGCCTCTCTCTTCTGCCTCTCCCGCTGCCTCTCCCTTCGGTCTGCCTCCCCTCTGCCTCTCCCTTCTGCCTCTCCCTTCGGCCTCGCCTTCTGCCTCTCTCTCTGCCTCTCCCTTCTTGCCTCTCCCCGTGCCTGCCTCCCCTCTTGCCTCTCCCTTCTGCCTCTCCCTTCTGCCTCTCCCTTCTGCCTCTCCCGTGCTGCCTCTCCCTTCTGCCTCTCCCTTCTGCCTCTCCCTTTTCTCGCCTCTGCCTTCTTCTGCCTCTTCCGTTTGCTGCCTCTCTGCTTCTGCCTCTCCCTTCTGCCTCTCCCACGTGCTGCCTCTCCTTCTGTTCCTTTGCCTCTCCTTCTGGCCTCTCCCATGCTCGTCTCCTCTCCTCTTTGCCTCTCCCTTCTGCCTCTCCGTGCTTCTGCCTCTCCCTTCTGCTCTCCCTCTCTCCCGTGCTGCCTTTTTCCTCTCCCTTTGCTGCCTCTCCCTTCTGCCTCTCTCCCTCTTGCTGCCTCTCTCTTCTGCATCCGTGCTCCCTCTCCCGTTGCTGGGCTC
>NW_028234413.1:36762821-36767821 GCF_977035675.1 Penaeus japonicus | reverse complement strand
AACTTTAAAGGAGATTTTGTCTTTTTTGATATGACAGTTACCGAAATATAAATCACTTTTTTTGTTGCTGTTGTTGTTTTTCGAAATTATGATGAATGAAATTTAGTTATGTGTAAGCCCATATAGATACATTCGAACCCTTCAGCAATAAGGTTGTTTTATCAGTAGGGTTGTTGTTATCATATATTCGTTATTAATATAACAACTATATTTTTTTTAGCATTATGATTATCCTCATTAGTATCTTTATTATTATCATTGTTATCATCATTATGATTATTATCATTTCCATTATCATTATTGTTACTATTATTATCCTCGCCATTACCATCACTATTATTATCATTATTATTATCATGAGTGTTATTATCATTATCATTATCATTATCGTTATAATGATCGTAAGTATTAACATCATCATTTTAGCTATTATCATTGTTGTCTTTATTACATCATAATTCTTGTAATCATTTTCATTACCAATAGTATTACTGATATCACTGTAATTGTTATCATTATCATTATTCTCATCATTATCATTAGCAACGTTATAGTTTCTATCAATAATATCATCATAATTATCATTATCACTGTTATCCTCATTATCATTATTGTTATCAATATCATTATCAATATCATTATTTTCATGATTAGTGTTGTTGGTGTTGTTATTATTATTACTGTCAGTATCCTTATCATTATCGTCATTAATTATGTTATCATTATTGTTATCATTATTATAATTTTATTATTGATATCATTATTATGGTTATTGTTATGTTATTATGATTAAGTATTGTCATCATTATCATTGTTTTTATCATTACTATCATTTTCACCATCCTCTTCATCATCAGTATTTTCATTATTATCATCATTGTTATAATCATTATTATTATCATCATTATCTTCGTCATCATCATTATTATCATTATCATTGATTATTGTCATTATCATGTTTATCATCATTATTGTATTCATCATATCATCGTTGTTATTAATATCATTATTTTCCTCATTTATCATCCCTTTTATTATTATTATTTCTTACCATCATTATTGTTGTAGTTGTTAGTATTTCTCTCATTATAATTGTTGTTTTTATTAGAGCTACCTCTATAGATTCTGTTTGAATGTTTATTTTTTCTGCTATCTATGCTAAGTGCCTATGAAACTACACATCACAGGGTTACGAAACCACGTAAACACATCCAAACATCACACACACACATGCAAACACATGCAATCAAACAAACAAACAAACAAAACACATACACACTCCCTCACACACATCCACACAACAACCTAACAAGCATCCACGTGCCTCCTGTAACATCCACGTACAGTACCGTCTGTGATCGAGAAGCAGCAAAGGTGTCTGTAGTGCAGGAAGGCAAACGACCTTTGTCTTACTGCCCTTTGATGTTGCATGAGGGGGGGAGGGGGAGGGGGGATGAAAGACGAAGGAGGCGGGGTAGGAGAAGCTGAAGGAGAGGAGGAGAGAATGAAAGGATTTACTGAAAGGGGGAGAGAGACACGAGGAGGGTAGATGTGCGTATGTCGAAGTTTGAAGGAAAAGAGGGTTAGGTGGAGAAGGGTGAATAAGGGAAAATAGGGTTGAAGAGGGATGGATGAGATGGGAGATGGAGAGAGAAAGAGAAAGAGAGAGAGAGAGAGATTATGGGAAAGAGATGAAGAAGGGAAAAAGATAGAGAGATAAAGAAGGGAAAAGAGATAGAGAGATAAAGAAGGGAAAAGAGATAGAGAGATAAAGAAGGGAAAAGAGATAGAGAGATAGAGAGATAGAGTTTAAGAAAAAGAGATAGTGAGGGGAAGAGAGAGAGACAGAGACAGACAGACAGACAGACAGACAAACAGACAGAAATAGAGCGAAAGATAGACTTTAGGACTTTCATAAGACCCTGTATATGCAAGGAATGTACAGTGTTGATATGAGAGTTACGAGAATGCGTGGGTGGAACGGATATGGCTACAGCATTGAGGTTTTATTAATCAAATTACAAGGTGAAGGCTACCGGAATATACAATATAAAAAAAATTCCTGGAAAATAGTTTTTAGTGAGGTTAGTAAAAACAACCTTAAAGGATCTGAAGTTTATGTAAATATCTCATAAGATTTTCATATTAATTTAATGCTATGTGATTTATGTTTTTTTTTTCCATTGACGAAGGTTTTATTTCATGTAGTCAGTATGTTTAGAAGTTATTTATATAATGATTCTTGCTAAATATTAGTGAGCAAATATATGAAATATATTATTTTGTCTTGAATGTTTTCTTAGCTTGATATTATGTTCTCTTACCGAAGGAGATACTTGGATTATATATATATATAAATACAGATACACTAACATACACTAACATAAACAAATTTTTGACCACAATATACACTGTTGCTGGCCGAGAATTTAAAGGTATAGATGGCAAAAAGTATTTTCATGTTCTCTAATGCTTTCTCTCTCTCTCTCTCTCTCTCTCTCTCTCTCTCTCTCTCTCTCTCTCTCTCTCTCTCTCTCTCTCTCTCTCTCTCTCTCTCTCTCTCTCTCTCTCTCTCTCTCTCTCTCTCTCTCTCTCTCTTTATTTCTTTATTCACTTACCTCTTTCTCTCTCTTTATTCATTTACTCATCTCTCTCTGTCTCTCTCTCTCTCTCTCTCTCTCTCTCTCTCTCTCTCTCTCTCTCTCTCTCTCTCTCTCTCTCTCTCTCTCTCTCTCTCTCTCTCTCTCACTCACACTCTCACACACACACACACACTCTCTCTCTTCTCTTCTCTCTCTCTCTCTCTCTCTCTCTCTCTCTCTCTCTCTCTCTCTCTCTCTCTCTCTCTCTCTCTCTCTATTTATTTGTTCACTTACCTCTTTCTCTCTCTCTATTCATTTACTCACCTCTCTCTCTTTCTTCCTCTCTCTCTCTCTCTCTCTTTCTCTCTCTCTCTCTCTCTCTCTCTCTCTCTCTCTCTCTCTCTCTCTCTCTCTCTCTCTCTCTCTCTCTCTCTCTCTCTCTCTCTCACACACACACACACACACACTCACACTTATCTCTCTCTCTCTCTCTCTCTCTCTCTCTCTCTCTCTCTCTCTCTCTCTCTCTCTCTCTCTCTCTCTCTCTCTCTCTCTCTCTCTCTGTCTTTCCCCCCCTCTCTCACTCACTCTCTCCTTCCTCCCCCTCTCCTTCTCCTTCTCCCTCTTCTTCCCCTTTATATTCCCCAACTTTCTTCGCAACCATAAAGAAATAAAATCGATTTCCGTCCAGTTCGTGTTCAGTCAAAGGTTCAATTTATTATCCAATTACTTAGATAAATGGCGGCGTGTTCTACCTGGAGAGCCATAACAGTCACTCAGGTGATGAATTGTAATTAAGATGATTGTTCCTTGTCATCTCGTCGAAACATGTTTCTTCTTATCAGCTGTGTTCATTTCTGTTCGTTATCGTTTTTTTATTATTGTTATGGTTGGTATTATTGTTTTTGTTATTGTTGTTGTTGGTGTTGTCTTTATCATCATTGATAGGATTGTTGTTATTTCTGTTATTGATATTATCATTATTATGTTATTATCATCATTAATATTATCATTATTTATTGCTATTATTACTATGATTATCATCATCATTATTATCTTAGTTACAATTATTATCATTATCATTATTGTTATCATTATTCCATTATCATTATCCCCACAAATCATCGTCATTATCAATACGATTATCTTTATTACTAATATTATAATTATTATTATCATTCTAAATTATCATCGTCCTCATCTGTATTGTCATTACTATCATCATCGTTATTTATCATTATCATTATTACAATTCTTATTGTTTGCATTACCATCATTAATATCATTACTATCATATTAGAAGTAGTAATAGTAGTAAAAGGTATTAACAAAATTCTGATAGTTTTTACTTCCTTATTCAGAGACGACGGCACGCGTGGATACGGTAATAATTACAATGATAGTGAGAGGATTAATGGTCGTGTCTTTGCTAGGCGGCGGATCTGACACCGGAAGCGGAGAGTGAGCGGTAGTGTGTGTGTGAGGACAGAGTGACCGAGGGCAAGCTAGGTCAAAGCTAAGTCAAAGCTAGGTCAAAGCTAGGTCAAAGCTAGGTCAAAGCTAAGTCAAAGCTGGGTCAAAGCTAAGTCAAAGCTAGGTCAAAGCTGGGTCAAAGCTAAGTCAAAGCTAGGTCAAAGCTAGGTCAAAGCTAGGACAAAGCTAAGTCAAAGCTAGGTCAAAGCTAAGTCAAAGCTAGGTCAAAGCTAGGACAAAGCTAGGTTAAAGCTAAGTCAAAGCTAGGTCAAAGCTAGGTCAAAGCTAAGTCAAAACTAGGTCAAAGCTGGGTCAAAACTAAGTCAAAGCTAGGTCAAAGCTAGGTCAAAGCTAGGTCAAAGCTAGGACAAAGCTAAGTCAAAGCTAGGTCAAAGCTAAGTCAAAGCTAGGTCAAAGCTAGGACAAAGCTAGGTTAAAGCTAAGTCAAAGCTAGGTCAAAGCTAGGTCAAAGCTAGGACAGAGCTAGGTCAAAGCTAAGTCAAAGCTAGGTAAAAGCTGAGTCAAAGCTAGGTCAAAGCTAGGTCACACTCACCTGACTGGTCGAGTTAATGATAGGTTTCTGGTCTGGTTTTCCTTCCTTCGCGTGGGCATGAGGCAGATTGCCACGAGGAGGCCATGTGGCTGTCCTCAAGTGGCACTTGAAATACGTCTTACGTCAGTGGTAGTAGTAGTGATGGTAATAGTAGTAGAAACAAGAATAGTAGTGACGTTATCACAATCATTATTACTGGCAGCACAAAAGACTATATGGAAGTTGAGTTTAGTGAAATTTGAGAGAGAAGAAAGGGATAAAGGAAATGAGGGAGGGAAAGAGAGAGAGAAATAGAGACAGAGACAGCGAGAATAAGAGAGAGAGAGAGAGAGAGAGAGAGAGAGAGAGAGAGACAGACAGACAGACAGACAGACAGACAGACAGACAGAGAC
>NW_028234413.1:36710321-36715321 GCF_977035675.1 Penaeus japonicus | reverse complement strand
TTACCATCATCATTATCATCATCATTATCATAATTATTATGATTTCATCGCTAAACACCATCATCATTATTATCATAATCCTCATTATTATTATCATCATTATTACTGTCTTAATAACAGTAATGATGATTTTCATGGTATTTGTGATAATAACAATGATAATAAAGAGGACATTAATAATGGTAATGAAAACGATGTGATAATAAAAACAATATTAGAAATAAGATTAAGTATAGGAATAAGAATCTTAATTATAATACCTGTCATTATTATCCTTATATTCTTTAAGTATTTATTTTTCATTTATCATCATTATCATATCTATCCTTATCATATCGCTACCATAATTAGCATTATCATTCTTCTCATTGTCTTTACCTTGACATTATATTTTTCCTATAATCATCATTATTAATTTCATTATTATTGTCATTATTCTTACAATCATAATCATCATCATTATTCCAATCATTATCATTGTTAACATCCCCAACACAACATCAATAATCATGATCATAATTGCAATCATCATAACTGCTATTTCATTGTTGTTATTAATATCCCTATCATCACTTTTTTGTTTGTTTGTTTGTTATTCAGCAATAATAGTAGAAGAAGAATTAGAAATGTTACGGTTAACGAATATAAAAATCACACAGGTTTAAAACGAACGTGGCATGTGGTATGTGTTCATGAGATAAAAATTATGTGTTCACGAGATAAAAAAGTATGTGTTCACGAGATAAAAAGTATGTGTTCACGAGGCAAAAAGTATATGTTCACGAGGTAAAAAGTATGTGTTCACGAGGTAAAAAGTATGTGTTCACGAGATAAAAAATATATGTTCACAAGATAAAAAGTATGTGTTCACGAGATAAAAAGTATATGTTCACGAGATAAAAAGTATGTGTTCACGAGATAAAAAGTATATGTTCACGAGATAAAAAGTATATGTTCACGAGGTAAAAAGTACATGTTCACGAGATAAAAAGTATGTGTTCACGAGGCAAAAATTATATGTTCACGAGATTAAAAGTATATGTTCACGAGATAAAAAAGTTATGTTCACGAGATAAAAAGTATGTGTTCACGAAATAAAAAGTATATGTTCACGAGGTAAAAAGTACATGTTCACGAGATAAAAAGTATGTGTTCACGAGATAAAAAGTATATGTTCACGAGATAAAAAGTATATGTTCACGAGATAAAAAGTATATGTTCACGAGATAAAAAGTATATGTTCACGAGATAAAAAGTATATGTTCACGAGATAAAAAGTATATGTTCACGAGGTAAAAAGTATATGTTCACGAGGTAAAAAGTATATGTTCACGAGATAAAAAGTATATGTTCACGAGGTAAAAAGTATATGTTCACGAGATAAAAAGTATATGTTCACGAGGTAAAAAGTATATGTTCACGAGGTAAAAAGTATATGTTCACGAGATAAAAAGTATATATTCACGAGATAAAAAGTATATGTTCACGAGATAAAAAGTATATGTTCACGAGATAAAAAGTATATGTTCACGAGATAAAAAAGTATATGTTCACGAGGTAAAAAGTATATGTTCACGAGATAAAAAGTATATGTTCACGAGGTAAAAAGTATATGTTCACGAGGTAAAAAGTATATGTTCACGAGATAAAAAGTATATATTCACGAGATAAAAAGTATATGTTCACGAGATAAAAAAAGTTATGTTCACGAGATAAAAAGTATATGTTCACGAGGTAAAAAGTACATGTTCACGAGATAAAAAGTATATGTTCACGAGATCAAAAGTATATATTCACGAAATAAAAAGTATATGTTCACGAGGTAAAAAGTACATGTTCACGAGATAAAAAGTATGTGTTCACGAGATAAAAAGTATATGTTCACGAGATCAAAAGTATATGTTCACGAGATAAAAAATATATGTTCACAAGATAAAAAGTATGTGTTCACGAGATAAAAAGTATATGTTCACGAGGTAAAAAGTATATGTTCACGAGATAAAAAGTATATGTTCACGAGATAAAAAGTATATGTTCACGAGGTAAAAAGTATGTGTTCACGAGGTAAAAAGTATGTGTTCACGAGATAAAAAGTATATGTTCACGAGGTAAAAAATATGTGTTCACGATGAAGAAAGGATCTAAGGTTGATTTCATGTTGACTTCGACAGCGAAACGTGGGGAAAGTTAAGAAAGATTCTGTTCGTGTTCTGACCATCCATTTCCAGGTTTACGTGACTGAGAGTTAATTGAGGGGGAGAAAGTCAGGGAGTGGGGGAAAGAGGGAGTGGGGGAAAGAGGGAGGGTGAGAAAGAGAGAGAGAGAGGGAGGGAGAGGGAGGGAGGGAGGGAGAGAGAGAGAGAGAGAGATGGAGGGGGGGACAGAGGGAGGGAGAGAGGGAGGGAGAGGGAGGGAGGGAGGGAGAGGAAGGGAGGGAGTGGGGGAAAGAGGGAGGGTGAGAAAGAGAGAGAGAGAGATGGAGGGAGAGGGAGGGAAGGAATGAGGGAGGGAGGAAGGGAGGAAGAGAAAGAGAGGAGGGAATGAGAGAGAGGAGGGTAGGAGAGATAGAGTGACAAAACTAAGCATACAGATCACGAAACAAACACTCACAAAAAAAAAAAAAAAAATACACATCAACTATCGTAAGACTTTTGCAAGTGGCTTATCGCAGAAATTCGATGCTCGGAATTGATGAGGGCGTGAGAGAGAGGGGGGGGGGAGTTGGATGGGGTGGGAGGAGGAAGGGGAAGAGGGGGAGAGGCAATGGAAGGGGGAAGGGGAGAATGAATGGGAAAGGAGAAGAAGGGGGTTGGATGGGGAAGAGGGGAAAGGGAGATTGATGAGGAAAGGGGGAGGGGAGAATGAATGGAAAAGGAGAGGAAGGGGGTTAAATGGGGAAGGAGAAGAAGGGGGAGGAGTAGGGAAGAGGGGGAGGGGCGATGGATAAGAAAGAGGGAAGGGACGCAGGGAAGACAGAAGGGAACGCGATCGAAGGTGGAGATGGGGTGAGTGGCAGACAGATGGAGAAACAAGGGGAAGTAGATAGAGTTAGAGAAAGAGAGACAGGGGGCTGATTAAGAGAGAGGGGGAGGGGGGACTGAGGGAGGGGGGGAGGAACGGACGGAAGGAGGGAAGGAGGAGGAGGAGGAGGAGAGAGAGAGAGAGAGAGAGAGAGAGAGAATTATACAAATATATGCGCATTATGTGCATACATTACACACTCGTCATACACGTACACCCGTATGATCTAAAACAAAATCACAAATCGAAAAAGGTCACATCAAATAAATATTTTATCCACACTTAATTATTCCCTTAATCTAGGAGCCCACTCGAGATGCCTTCTGGACACCTGACATGTTCACAAGGGTCAGATGCGGTGTAATTGGGGCCGGAGCTTGACCATTAGTGCTCTGGTTCTAGGCTTCTAGGCCTACGAAAGGGAAATTGATGTCTCTTTTCTCGGTTAGGAAAATGTTTGTCTGTGTCTGGCGGGATGAGATTTCATGCGCGTGTGTGTTTTTTGTTTGTTTGTTGTTCTTCGGTTTTCTTTTTCATCTCTTTCTCTCTTTTCTTTTCCTTTTTTTTTTCTTTTCTTTTTTTTTGTCCCAAGCTTCCAACGAGTAAACAAATATTACTTTTCGCCTTATTTTCTCCCTTTCATATTGCTTCTTCTTCTTCCTTCATTTCATTCTCCCATAAGGTACATATCAAATAATTAACCATCACCTCGTCTTTTCATATCGCTTCTGCTTCCCTTCATACATACCAATTACACCCTCCCCCCCCCCCCACGCGCCCAATTACAAACACAGACAACACGCGAAACCTGTCTTACTTCCTCCCGAAGTTCGCCTAAACTTGGGCTTGTAACATCGTAACTTAAGTTCCGTCAGACAATTGAATATGGCGAACACGCAAGGTCTAAGTTGCTGCTGCTCTTAATTGCAACCGAGGGAAGGTATGAGGGAAAGTCTCTCAAATAAGTTAGTAGGAGGTATGAGGAATGCCTGATATAGATTAGGATGAGGTATGAGGTATGAGGAATGCCTGATATAGATTAGGATGAGGTGTGAGGTATGAGGAATGCCTGATATAGATTAGGATGAGGTATGAGGAATGCCTGATATAGATTAGGATGAGGTATGAGGTATGAGGAATGCCTGATATAGATTAGGATGAGGTATGAGGCATGAGGAATGCCTGATATAGATTAGGATGAGGTGTGAGGTATGAGGAATGCCTGATATAGATTAGGATGAGGTATGAGGTATGAGGAATGCCTGATATAGATTAGGATGAGGTGTGAGGTATGAGGACTTCCCAGAACAGGTTAGTGTGATGTATGAGGAAAGCATGTGGTATGTGGATTAGGAATAAGTCGAAACCGGTATGAGGTATGCAGCAATTCCCTTTGTATGTTGATATATGGATGTGTAGAATACCAAACCTGGTTAGTGTAACGTATGGTATACGTATGATATAATTTACTAAAATGATGGACTTAAAGAGAAAGAGATATGAGATAACACATATACATGTATATATACGTATATATATGTATATATATATATATATATATATATATATATATATATATATATATATATATATATATATATATATATACATACACACACACACACACACACACACATACATATATATATATATTTATATATATATATATATATATATATATATATATATGTGTGTGTGTGTGTGTGTGTGTGTGTGTGTGTGTGTGTGTGTGTGTGTGTGTGTGTGTGTGTGTGAAAGTATGATTTAGATAAGTAAAGCGACAATTATAATAAGGTGCTTAATTAAGACAAAGGACTGCATGGTGAGATATGCAATGACAAAGTTAATAGAAAAATATAAACTACTTTTCAAAATACATTCCAAGATACGCGTATATATTATGTAATATCCCCACGAACTGTGTACAGAGAAAAAAAAAATCTTTGAAATGATAATTAGCCTTCAGAAAGGAAATATGC
>NW_028234413.1:36690321-36692821 GCF_977035675.1 Penaeus japonicus | reverse complement strand
AAAAAAAATGATAATAATTGACTATACAACATAAACAGATGAATAGATATGGAACAGAGCTAGATGAATGAATGTAAAAGAGAAATATAAATTTGCCTATAAGATAGAAATAGGCGAATGAATATAAAATGGAAATTAATACTACTGCCTCGCAATATAGATTTTTTTTTTTTTTTTTTCTTTTACTTGCGTTCAGCGGTTTAGCCTTACAATAACGTTATGGATTAACTGACGTCCTATATAGGAGACGTTTGACTTTGGACTGTTCTTTCTGCCTTTTTTTTCTTTTTTTTATCTTTCAATATTTCAATATGTGCTTCAGATATATGTGCATGAGAAAAAAAAAGAGGAGTAGGGAGGGAGGGAGGGAGACAGAGAAGGAGAGGGGGAAGGGGGGACAGGGAGGGAGGGAGAGAGAGAAAGAGAGAATACGATAGAATACGAGAGAGGGAGAAAGAGAGAGAGAGTTGATAGACAGATTGGAAAGATTGGCATATAGAACTAGATTGTGTGTGAGGAGGGGAGGGGTGGGGTAGGGTTGTCAGAAGGGGAGGGGGAGGGGGGGGGGATTGTATCTGATTTCGTCAAGTTGAAATTGAGAATATTATGGTCTTTCCCATTTACATTTTTATTTAATATTCGCCCTATTCTTCTCTCCCTCTTTATTTCTCCTACTTTCTTTCATTTTTGAATTTCTTGTTCCTTTTTTTTTTTTTTTTGTTTCTTTTCCTTGTTCTTGTTATTTTCTTTTGTCTTCTTCCTCTTTACTTTCTGATTTTCTTATTCTTATTCTGACTATAAGGATTATTATTTTCTTTTATGTTTCATAATCTTTGTTCTTCTTCATCTTCTGCTTCCTTCTTATTATTATTATTCATCTTCATCATCATTTTTTCTTCTTTGTCTTCTTTGTTCTGCATATTTTTTTCAATTTCTTATTTTTCTCTTTTTTCTTTTTTTTCTCTTCCTCATTTTTCATTATTATCTTATTATCATTATTTTTATCCTATCCCTTCTTCATCTTTTTCTTATCTTTCTTCTTTTTTCTTCTTCTTTGCCATCTTCTTCTCTCCCTTCTTCACTTCTCTTATCTTCTCTTTTTCTTCTGTTTGTTCCTTTTCTTCTTATAATTCTTGTTACTATTACTTTTTTCCTTCTTCTTCTCCTCCTCCTTCTCTTTCTTCTTTTTCTTCTTTTTTCGATTTCTTCTTCGCCTCCTCCTCATCCTCATCCTCCTCCTCTTCCTCCTCCTCCTCCTCCTCCTCCTTCCTCCTTCCTCCCTCCTCCTTCCCTCTTCCTCCTCCTCCTCCTCCTCCTCCTCCTCCTCTTCCTCCTCCTCCTCCTCCTACTCCTCCTCCTCGGTAGGATACGTCATAGTAAATCTTATCGAGATACGTAAGAGTATCCGAACGGCGTAAGGACACGTGGTTCACGTCCACGTACTGTCTTTCGTTCAGATCCAACAATAGAGTAAATTTGACTTGTTAATGAAAGGCATACATTATTATGGGCTGTGTAGAAGGGAGACACACCCTATAAAGTGGATAGGATTAGATGGGGATGAGAGTGACTCTGGAAAGAGGGAGTGGAAGAGAATGAAAGAAAAGGAGGAAATGAAAAAGGGAGGGAGGTTTGGGGGGAAGAGGAAGAGAGAAATGGGAGGTTTAAGAGAGAGGTAGAAAAGGGGATGACAAGGAGGATTATGATATTTGAAGATTTAGGAGCTTTTTTCTCTTTCTCTTTCTCTCTCTTTCTCTTTGTCTTTCTCCTGCTCTTTCTCTTTCTCTCTCTTTCTCTTTCTCTTTCTCTCTCCCTCTCTCTTTCTATTTCTCTTTCTCTTTCTCTTTCTTTTGCTCTCTCTTTCTCTTTCTCTTGCTCTTTCTCTTTCTCTTGCTCTTTCTCATTCCCTTTCTCTTTCTCTTTCTCTTTCTCATTCCCGTTCTCTCTCCCTCTCTCTTTCTAATTCCCTTTCTCTATCTCTGTCTTTCTCCAAACCTCATGTTTTCACCATTTTCCTTTCTTTCTCTCTCACAATCTCAAACCCACTCTTTCTGAATTCACAAGAAGAAGAAGAAAAAAAAGAAAAGAAAAAAAAAACAAGGATTTCTCCATAATCACACAAAGGAAAAACTTAATTACATTGATTCCTTCCCCTTGACCGACCAACAGTCTGTTCCCCTCAATTAATCTTTTATGAACATCAATTCTGAAGAAAGACGGAGTTTATTTCCGTTCGGAGTCCAAGCGGGTGCAATTGCCTCCCACAGGAAGGAATTTCATTGCATGTCCTTTTATCTCTTCTTTGACTTCGGTCTTTTGGTTCCCTTGGAATGGTTTAGGAAGGGGGGATAGGGGAAGGGGGTAGGGGGATAAGGGGATGGAAGGAATTGGGAAAGGGAAGGATGTGTGTGTGGGGGGGGGAGAGGGAGAGGGAATATGTGGATTAAAAGAGTGACATGGAGGAGAGGGAGATCTGAGGAAATCATTTAAAAGGAAGGTG
>NW_028234413.1:36680321-36685321 GCF_977035675.1 Penaeus japonicus | reverse complement strand
TCGTTGTTCTTAGTGAGAACGTTCATCAAATTGCACATTATTGTCAACATGCAGAGCGAATTCCATGCCTCGTGGGCGCGAGTCGACGCCTGCGGTAGAACGGGCGCTGGAGACTGGCAGTTTTAATCTTGTAGATCCACTTGTGTTGCCGGGAAGCAATTTCCAGGCTGCTCCGATGCGGGGAAATGTTGAAATTGCAGCTGCTCGCCGCGTGTGATTCTTTGTATAGAAAAGGTTAGGGGTCTTATTTCATATGCGTGCACGATGGATTTTAATCTCAAGATGAATGAATGAATATAACAGTTATTGATGAATATGAATATATCTTTCAGATATCAACAGCAATATGTCTTATTTCGTATTTTAAATATACCGTTATAGCAATTATAGTCGAAAATGAATCTTAAACAACTTTTTCTTCCCACAAAAGAAAAAATGAAAAATAAAACAAACAATACAAAATCAACCACACAATTCAACACAAACACACAAAAAAAAACAAGTAAGCAATCAGAAAGTCGAAAAAATAGTGTTCTTTACAAATCCAAGAAGAATTCCTAATGAAACACAATAGCTTCCCTTACCTGGAGACCCGCGAAGGGAAAACGAACGACAGACACAACACGTGTTCTCTTTAGTTAGGCTTGCAACGGGACAACAGGTACAAGGCGAAGTTCGTGCACGGACAATTGCAAAGAGGTACACGGCGTAGTTCGTGGAGGGACTATTACAAAAAGCTTTTTTCTTTTTTTTCTGTTTTCTTTCTTTCTTTCTTTCGTCTATGTGAAGTATTCATGTTGGACGAGTTGTAGAGAAAAGAACGAAGGGGTAAAAAGACCTTTTCGATTTATTATCCTGAGGAAGATATGCAGTATAAAGACTTTAGATATATTTTTTCGTGTTTACGTGACTTTTCTTTCGTTGTTTCATGTACATCTTTCCTCTATGCGAAAGGGAGGGGGAGTAGGGGCGTGTTAAGGTGGAGAAGGGAGGGGGAGAAGGGGGAGGGAGGGAAGAAGGGGGAAGGGGGGGAAGAAGGGGGAGGGGGCGTTTTGGTACCGAAGGAAGGGGAGGGTAGAGGTGGAGGGGAGGGGGAAGGGGTGGAGGGGAGGGGGGGTTCATTTCCAAAATTCCACTTTTTGTCTCTTCTTTGCGAAAGGGTTGAGGGAATAGGGAACAGTGCGTTCGGTGGTGGGGTTGTGGGTGGGGGAGAAGATGAGTTGGGGGGGGGCCCGTTAAGGTTTGGGTGGGTGGGGGGGTCGTTTGTTAATTTTTCAAGACGGTTGGTCTTCTTTCTTTTTTCCTTCCTCTTTACGAAATGAAAATCAATGTTAGTTACTGATATTATTATTATCATTATCATCAAAATCATTTGTATTATTATCCTTATTAGTACTATAACTATCATAAATGCTATTATTTTTGTTGTTCCCATCGTTGCTAGTTGTAGTAGTTATAATATAATTGTTACTATAACTATTATCACCATTAATACTATAATTATCATCATCATATATTAAAAATTTATATTATGTTATGGTATTGGTAATGAAATTATGGTATCTTTTAATAAATCATCCACATTTAATCTTATTTGCTTATTATCCATTATCCATTATTATTGTTATTAAATATAGAGAGAATAAGAATATACCATTGATCACTATGTGTCCATCATCTATGTAATCATCATAAATTATTAGTAAATCATGAATATCAATATATCATTATCATTGTTGATATTATCATCACTATTGTTATTATCATTATTTTTCTTTTTTTTGTCTTTCTAACTTATTTCTACTAACTGTATAACTATACTACTACTAAACATAACATTTTACTGCATGAGCTATTATTATCATTATCATCATCATTATTATCATTATTATTATCATTATTATCATTCTCATTATCCTTATCATTATCATCATCATTATTATTGATACTATTATCAATATCCTTATCATTATTACTATTATGATCATTATCATTATTATTATCACAATTATTATTGTTATTACCATATTTCATGTCATCATTATTGTTATTATCATTACCATTATCACTATCATTATTATCACGATCTTTATTAATATTATTAACATTGTTATCATTATCATTATCATTTTTGTTAATAATATTACCATTATCATCATAATGATCGTTATTATCATTATTATTTTCATCATTATCATTACTATCATTATCATCATCCTCTCCATCATCATCATCATCATCACCATCACCATCATCATCCTTATTATCATAATTATCATAAGCAGGCCTGTATCACCATTATCACTTTTATTATTATCATTATCATTATCATTATCATTATCATTAACATCATCATCCTGTTTGTTGCCAATATTGTTAATGCTTCTGGCTATTGTTCTAGTTTGTTATAAATATCATTTTGATCACTTTCATTATCATTTTAATTCATGGTAGGCACATACATCAATTCATTCAATGTTATAATTATCATAATTGTTATCGCTTTTTTTTTATTCTTTCTTTATGATATACTCGCACTATATAGTAGAAGTATCATCACTATCATCACTGTTAATGATGATAACAATGACAATGATCATATTAAAGATAATCACCCCCAAAATAATCTTGATTAATTAATGACGAAAAAATAAGTCAATTTATTACATGCCCGATCATTTAATCAGACGTGGTGGAAAATGTCCGGAGAAAAAATTATTAATAATGATGATAAAAAGGAAAAGAAGAACAAGAGAGGCTGAGAGAAGTGGGGTGGAGAAGAGGGGGGAGGAGGAGGGAAGGAAGGAGATGTGGTTGAACGGGAAGTGTTGGGGTTTATGGGTTTAGTGTGGGGGTGTTGTGTAGGTTGGAGATGAGATGACGTGGGGTAGAGGAGTGGTCTGGTGAGCTGGGGGGGAAGGATATGGGAAAGGGGGGTAGTTAGTTGGAGGGAGTTGAGAGAAGGAGGAAGGGAGGGAGGAGGAGTGTGGGTAAAAAAGGGGAGGAGGAAGGGGAGGTTGAAGGGGTGGAGAGAGGGAGGGTTGGGTTAGGGGGAGAAGGAGGGAGTTTTTGGGGAGAGAGGTCATGGAAGGGATGTGGAGAGGGAGAGATAGAATAAGGAGGGAGAGAGAGAGAGAAGGGGGAGGAGAAAGAATGAGGAGGAGGAGGAGGAGGAGGAGGAAGGAGGAAAAGAGGAAAAGAAGGGTAGGTGTGTGTATTTCGGTGGTGTGGTACGAGGTTTGTGGGAGGAAGGGGTGTAGTATGTGGTCTTTGTGTGGTTGGGAATGGGGTTGGAGTGTGAAGTTTGTTTGGGAGTGGCGATGTGTGAGCTGTGGTGTGTGGTGATGGAGGGGGGGATGTGTTGTGGTTGGTTGTTTGTTTGTAGTTTGTGGGTGGGGGAGGTGTTTGGTGGTTTGGTGGGGTGGGTTGGGGTTAGCTTTGGTTATTGTGGGTGTTTTGAGGAATTTATCCTTTGTCATTGTTTTTATTGTTTTTTGATATTTTTTATTTTTTTTATTTTTTTTGTGTAGGTTGTTGGACGGCTGGGAAGAGGGAAGGGGGGGACATACACCCACATACACACAGAGAAGGAGCGGGTGATAGAGAGAGAGAGAGAGAGAGAGAGAGAGAGAGAGAGAAGAGAGTAGGTAGGGGGATTGAGGTTGTGAGGAGATGGGAGAGGGAGTATTGTGAGAGATGTGAGAGAGAGTTTTTTGTCATAAAGCAAGAATTAGACATGAAGAGAGAATTTGAGAAAGAGGGGAAGAGATGAGAAACTAGGAAGGGGGGGCGTTAGGGGGGGGGTGTCGGCCGAGAAGAGGGGATAGAGGGGAGCAGAAGGCGATATATATGAGAACCCGGAAATGAGGGATTAAATGAGCTGTGCAAACGTGATTATTTAACATCTGTTCCTTCTTTTTATGCCTACTCTTATTCCTTCTCGCTCGCTTTCCTTTTACCTTCCCTTCCTGGGTTCCTACCCTCTGTCCCCTTTTCCCACTGTCCCTTTACCTTCTTTGTTTTCTTTGTTCTTACTATCTCACTTTACTATTTCCTCCCCCTCTCCATTTTTTTTTTTGATTTCCTTGTTCATTCCATTTTTCTCAACCCCCTTTTGTTTTTCTCTTTCCTCTTTTTTTTTCGCTCCTTATTCTTTGCGCTTTATTCCCAATTTATTTTTGGAATTCCTTCTTTCTCCATCCCGCTTTTTAATATTCCCTTTGCTTCTATCCTATTTCCTCCTCCATCCCCTAGTCCCTTTACATATCGTAATTTGCATTTTGGTATCTTCCTCCTTGCCTTATCGTCTTGATTACCTCCGGTCGCTTTATCTGTTCATTCTTTACCTTACGTTCTGTTCCTCTTCTTTTATTTTCTCTATTTTGTTTCCTTTGCTGTTTTTCCTTTTTCATTTTCTCTTTCTTCCTTGTCCTCCCTTCTCATATTTCCAAATTGGTTCGCTTAATCTGGGTGACTCACATTCACATCCCATTTTTGTTGGTTTTTTTTCTTTTTTGTTTTTTTTTTTGTTTGTTTTTTTTTTTTTTTTTGTTTTTTTTTTTTTTTTTTTTTTTTTTTTTTTTTTTTTTTATTTTTTCTTTCTTTCTCTTCTTTTTAATTCCTTTTTATCTATCCCTTTCCCACTTTTCGTCCGGCTGTTGCCCCATCCCTTTGTCTTTCTCTTTTACTACTTTCTCCAAAAGTCTTATACCCAATTTCTCCCTTTGTCTTCTCTCTTTATTACATATTCACTCTCCCCCTGCCACTTCTCTCTTTTTTGCTTCTCCCTTTTCTTGTGTGTGTTTTGTTAGTTTTGCGCTGATGTTTGTTTTTTTGTTTTTTTTTTTGATCTCATCACACCTATCCCTCTTAACTTTCTATCCCTTCTATCCCTTTTCCTCTTAATCCATTTCTTTCTTCCTTTAATTCTGACTCGACCCACAACTTTTTGTCAATTTTTCATCTAATCAAATATAATAGTCCGTTGCCAGGAGAAAGAG
>NW_028234413.1:36657821-36660321 GCF_977035675.1 Penaeus japonicus | reverse complement strand
AAAACAAACTTTAAGAATACCTAAAGTAAATTACCATCAGGTTCGTGTCGTTTGTGGAATTATTGCTTTCCTTTTTTATCATTCAGCTGAGAGGAAAAGTTTATAATGAGTGTTTCTGATTGATAATTACAACATTAATTACATCATAAGTGGTCATTAAGTACGCTTGATAACATAGAAACATCCAGATGATATTTGCTATCATTCATATCATGTTATTTTCATATAGAGAGGAAATTGATAGTAACAAGAGTAATTTCATAAATGATAATGTTAATAGTAATATGAATGATGATACCAACAACAGCAATGATGATAATGATGATGATTAAAAAGGATAATATGTATTGATAATAATGAAAATGATCATAATGAAAGTGATAATAATGGTAATGATAATAATAACCATGATAATAATCTTATTCTATCTTATTTTATGTAACTTAAGTTTACTTTTAAACATACTTTTACACCTTCTGAATAGAAGTATATTGGATAATGGATAAAACCTCACCATAAGTGCGGAAAACTGCCCCATATAAGGTCAAGCCAGGGTAGTTGAGGGAAAAGGGTTCGTAAACGTAGAAGTGGTAGACATTCTTTGGATTACAACATGGCTGACAGTTTCTCATACTCTGTGGTTCTACCCTCTATTTTTTTATCAAGTAGGTGTATGGTGTGCTGTCGTTGTATATTGGTTTTGTTCGAATGATTGTGGTAATAAATGTATGATATGGATTCTCCCCTTTTTTATGTTGCCTTTTTAGTCAGCCAGGTGAAGTTTGTGTTTAATGATGGGATGATCTTTCATTCCTTTTTTTACCCGAGTGTCATCTTCAAAAATGTACCAGACCCACACGAATGAGATGACGCGTAGTTGAGTCCCACGTTACCAAACTTTACGTCAATAAGTCTACGGAGTTTATTAAATACCCACTACATTGACAACAATAACAACAATAAAATGATATCTAGAACAGTCGAGAACAGAAGCCAAACACTCATGTCATATCCCCCCTATTCTCTACCCCCCGTTCCTGCCACCCCTCCCCCCCACCATTTTCTCACCCCAATCCCTTCCCCCTTCCCCCTTTCCCCTTCCGCCACCCCCAGCTTCCCCCCATCTCTCATCCCCCTCTCCCACTTCCCAGCCCCCTCTTCCCCAGCCTCATCCACCTCCACCTTCCCATCAGCGATCTTCCCCCTCAGAAACCCCTCCCTCTCGCCTCTCCTCCTCCCTCAACCCTTTCCCCCCTCCTCCAACCATCCACAGCCCCCTCTCCCCCAGCCCCTCAGAAGCCCCTCCCTCTCGCCTCTCCTCCTCCCTCAACCCCTTCCCCCCTCCTCCACCCATCCACAGAACCCCCCCCCCCATCCTCCCTCCACCCACCACCTCTCGCCTCTCCCCCTCCCCTACCCAAGCCCGCCGAAAGAGAAGCCCTTAGGGACACCAAGACGGACAAAGCCTCTCGTAGCGAAGCGCTGGCGTCTCTCCCCCCTCCCCCCCCCTCCCCCCGCCTCTCCAAGCCCCATCCCTTTGATATCCCGGCTTGCCTTAAGCTTGTCGGCGACGCGGCGTTCGGGTGGCGTCAGCGGCCGAACGAGGTGGAAGAAGGTCGGGCTTTGTGTGGCGTGAGAATGGCTCTGTTGGTCTTGGCTTTTGGCTTTCTTTTCACGTGGGTGTTCTCTCTGTATATCTATCTGTCTATCTATCTCTATCTTTCTTGATCTTTCTCTATCTTTCTCGATCTTTCTCTTTCTCTCTTTCTCTCTTTCTCTTTCTTTCTCTCTCTTTCACTCGCTCTTTCTCTATCTATCTATCTCTTTCTCACTCTCTCTCTCTCTCTCTCTCTCTCTCTCTCTCTCTCTCTCTCTCTCTCTCTCTCTCTCTCTCTCTCTCTCTCTCTCTCTCTCTCTCTCTCTCTTTCTCTCTCATTCTCTCTCTCACTTTCTATCTTTCTATTACTATTATCATTGGAAGAAAAAAAATAATAATAAATAAAAACAATAATAAAGAAATAGAATGAGAAGTTAATGAAGAGTGACTCGAAGCAAAGTTTGAGCGTTACACCCTCGGACATCCCGCTCGGTTGGTTCAACTCTACGGTTGGTTCTCCACATT
Organism: Penaeus japonicus; assembly: GCF_977035675.1. NCBI lineage: Eukaryota > Metazoa > Arthropoda > Malacostraca > Decapoda > Penaeidae > Penaeus > Penaeus japonicus. The sequence goes on along the minus strand of NW_028234413.1, from coordinate 36,658,199 downwards.
TCATTACTTCATAAAAGCAAAAAATATTACCATCATTGAAGCTGATAACAATAATGATAGCAAGAAGGATAATGATATAATGAATTATAGTATTTATGAGATGGCATGTTGCCGACAAAAAAGATAATAATACATTATGATACAAATAATGATGATAATGAAAATGGTAATTGTGATGGTAATGGTGATAACAGTAGTAGTAATAATGATAATAGTAGTAAGAGCTGTTGAAAATGATAATGGAAATACTTATGATAAGTATGGTTATGATAAAAAGAAAATTAATGTTAATTACCATAATGATGTTCATAAAGATAATAATGATGATAATAATGTTGGATCATAACAATGATAATGATAATAATTATAAGGATATTC
>NW_028234413.1:36650321-36652821 GCF_977035675.1 Penaeus japonicus | reverse complement strand
TCTCTGTTATCCTTATTGTTTTTATTCAACTAGGGAGGTTTTCATTTTTTTTTCATTGTTATCTAACATCGATCTTATATTTGATCAACATTGTCACAATCCATGCACTATACGTTGCACTATAACTTGAAAAATACATATGGAAAAAAATTGCGTTTCATATGGAAAAAAGTTATGTTTCAACAACAAAAATTCTTATTCACCATAGCAACCGTTATAGCTATCACCATAATTAACATCATCACCATACCCAAAACCGCAAACAATAAGAAACTATTTCTCAAAGAAACTATTTCCCAAAGAAACTATTTCCCAAAGAAACTATTTCCCAAAGAAACTATTTCCCAAAGAAACTATTTCCCAAAGAAACTATTTCCCAAAGAAACTATTTCCCAAAGAAACTACTTCCCAAAAAAATATTTCACAAAGAAACTATTTCTCAAAGAAATTAATTCCCAAAGAAGCTATTTCATATAAAAAATATCATTAAAAAAACAACTCACTACAAATCTATTTCTCAAAGAAACTATTTCCCAAAGAAACTATTTCCCAAAGAAACTATTTCACAAAGAAACTATTTCCCAAAGAAACTATTTCACAAAGAAACTATTTCATAAAGAAACTATTTCACAAAGAAACTATTTCACAAAGAAACTATTTCCCAAAGAAACTATTTCCCAAAAAACTATTTCCCAAAGAAGCTATTTCCCAAAATTAATTAATTCCCAAAGAACCTATTTCATAAAAAAAAATATCATTAAAAAAACAACTAACTACAAATCTATTTCTCAAAGAAACTATTTCCCAAAGAAACTATTTCACAAAGAAACTATTTCCCAAAGAAACTATTTCACAAAGAAACTATTTCACAAAGAAACTATTTCCCAAAGATACTATTTCCCAAAGAAAATATTTCATAAAAAATATCTCATTTAAAAAAAAAACTCGCTAAAAATCTATTTCTTAAAGAAACTATTTCCCAAAGAAAATATTTCATTAAAAAAATATATATTTATCTCATTAAAAAACAACTCGCTAAAAATCTATTTCTCAAAGAAACTATTTCCCAAAGAAACTATTTCCCAAAGAAACTATTTCCCAAAGAAACTATTTCCAAAGAAAATATTTCCCAAAGAAATTATTTCCCAAAGAAACTATTTCCCAAAGAAACTATTCCCCAAAGAAACTATTTCCCAAAGAAACCATTTCCCAAAGAAACTATTTCCCAAAGAAACTATTTACCAAAGAAACCATTTCCCAAAGAAACTATTTCCCAAAGAAACTATTTCCCAAAGAAACTATTTCCCAAAGAAACTATTTCCCTGCGTGTATGAAGAAAGACTTTATGAAATATTCTTGCAGGCTCGACATTTGGGCAAATATTTACTGCGCCGCATGGCTCATGAGACTGGCCTTCCTCATGGCTCATGAGACCGCCTCTCCCTCTGGCTCTTTCTTTATTCACTCATTTTGTTGTGTGTTTTTGTTTGTTGTTGTTGCTGTTATCGTTTGTTTGCCTGTTTGTTTTGGTTTGGTGTGATCGTGTGTATGTTTCGTCTACATTTCGTTTCGCGTTTGTTTGTTTCCCTCACTGGCACCAACATTTTTTTGCAAAAAAGAAGAAAAAAAAAAAAAAGAAGCACACAAAAACTCAACAATAACAACAAACAAACAAACAAACAAACAAACAAAGAAACAAGAACAGGTACGTAAGAGAGAAAGAAAAATAACAATAATAATGATCCTTGCAGTCCGTGACGAGAATTGGTGCCGTGCAGGAGCGTTTGTTAAAGAGGAACATCTCATCTTTCCTATTAGCCAAGGACCGTCGCTAGAAGTGGAGGCTGAGGAAGATAGGAAGAGAGGGAGAAAGAAAGAAAGGTAGGTAGAGAGAGAGAGAGAGAAAGAATTATAGGTAAAGAGGGAAAGAAAGAAAGATAGGTAGAGAGAGAGAGAGAGAAAGATATGTAGAGAGAGATAGAAAGAAAGATATGCAGAGAGAGAGATAGAAAGAAAGATAGGTAGAGAGAGAGAGAGAGAAAGAGAGAGAGAGAGAGAGAGAGAGAGAGAGAGAGAAATATTGGTAGAGAGAGAGATAGAAAGATAGGTAGGTAGAGAGAGAGAGAATGAAAGATAAGTAGAGAGAGAGAGAGAAAGGAAGATAGGTAGAGAGATAGAAAGTTAGGTAGAGAGAGAGAGAGAGAAAGATAGGTAGAGAGATAGAAAGAAAGATAGGTAGAGAGAGAGATAGAAAGAAAGATAGGTAGAGTGTGAGATAGAAAGAAAGATAGGTAAAGAGAGAGAAAGAAATATAGGTAGAGAGAAAGAAAGGTTGGCAGAAAGATAGAGAGAGACAAAAGTTGGGAGACAGAGACAGAGAGAGAGAGAGAGAGATGTAAAGAAAGAGAAAGGTTGAGTGAAAGATATATAAAGATAGAGAGCCAGAGAAAGAAAGATAGGTAGAGAAAGAAAGGTTGAGTGAAAAATAGGTAGAAAGAGA
>NW_028234413.1:36634316-36637721 GCF_977035675.1 Penaeus japonicus | reverse complement strand
TATATATTATATATGTATATACTCTCCACTTTTTAAATTTGTTTTTCTATCAATGTTGATATTCACATGATATTGTGATATATATACGATTTTCGGACTGCCGATTTTCAAATTAAAACGAACCGTTACTCTACAACTCCCAGACCGTTATTTTTTATTTACAGTAGTTAAATTTCGAAAGGAAAAGGAACGCTTGATAGTGTGTGTATGTGGGCCTTTCTGTGTTATTTTCAAATCAGTATGAAATTCTATTAGCACACCAAACGAATGTATAACTTTATTCATTGCAGTTGGGTCGGAAAGAACATGGAACTGGAGTCTTTTCTCTCTGTCTTTCTCTCTCTCTCTCTCTCTCTCTCTCTCTCTCTCTCTCTCTCTCTCTCTCTCTCTCTCTCTCTCTCTCTCCTCTCTCTCTCTCTCTCTCTCTCTCTCTCTCTCTCTCTCTCTCTCTCTCTCTCTCTCTCTCTCTCTCTCTCTCTCTCTCTCTCTCTCTCTCTCTCTCTCTCTCTCTCTCTCTCTCTCTCTCTCTCTCTCTCTCTCTCTCTCTCTCTCCCTCCCTCTCTATTTCATCTCTACTTCATCTCTATTTCATCTCTATTCTATCTCCTTCTTTCTCTCTACCTCTTTCTCCCTCCCTTCCTAGCCAATTCCAGGTTGACAATGCAAGCAGGAAAACACGCAACGCTAACTGCAACTTTCAACGTTCGGCAAGTAGAATAAGGGAGATCTAAGACTTACAGTAATCTGGTATTAATTTCTTGTATTAGAACTAGCTGCATTATATTAATTGTATTTTATTCAGTTTAATGCTTTCGTTGTGGCATTAGTATCCTTTCGTCTATTTTTGTCCGCGGAGTAAAATACAATTTCGAAATATTCCCAATTCCCATATAGTGACTCACAAAACGTTCCCATTCCCCGTACAAACTGCCGCTGTTCAAAATTCGCATGAATAATTTTTCAACAGCGGAAAGTGCACGGCAGTTTTGCAATCTACTCTTTAAAAAAGCGTTTGGCTAATGAATAAAGGATTTGGCGCGTTAATTACTTAGCGACTGCAGTAGATAACGATGTCAACTGGTTATTATTCTCTCTTGCTTGTCATTCGAGGCATTCTTACACGCTTAATCAGATACCACTTGGAAAATTAATTAACCTGATCAGCTGTAATACCGGTTTTCAATCTCTGGATTTTCTGAAAATGTCGAGAGTGTTATATTTCGAATGGTTAGATACACCGTTTTCTATCCCTTTTTGTTCCGTTTTCTTTCTCTCTATCTAACATTCTTTTCCTTTTTTCTATCCCCATTCCCTTCACCACTTACTTCCTCCGTTGCTTATTACATTTCTTTGGTATTTTTATCCTCCCCTGAGTTATCTCATATGGATCCATATTCCCTTAAACTTCCATCAGGCTGCTGTAATATGATTGGAAATCTTTCCCCGTAAACAATCGAAGGATGACGTCACAAGCGCGCCATCCCGACCCCTTCTTGAGGTGCACGAAACTTTATAAACGACCAGGACTCTCTTCCGGGAAACCACCGGAGAATTAGATTCGCTTGTGAGTAATTAAGATACGACACCCCCACACCCACACCCACACCCTACCTACCCTTAATTCAACTTCACCCTTTCCAACCTTATCCTCCATTTTTTCTGCTTTCTCTTTCCCTTTTCCTTCCTCCTCCTCTTTTTGCTCCTCCTCCTCTCCTCTTCCTCCTTTTCCTCCTCTTCCTTTTCCTGAAAATGGTTATTCAATGGGTCTTTCATTCTTGCTGACAATATAAGAGCATAAATGTTATTAAATCCAATATTCTGTGATAAGCCTACCTTTATGGCCTCAAAGAACAAGAATACCAATAATCCACATACAAGTGTAAATGCTCAAATGATGCTAAACTTACGTAATCCCATAATCAAAGATCATTTGTGAAATGTAAACGTTTCAGAGTCCTAACAATGCTAATACAGTGGAATTACCAAATAATGCTACACACATAATACCGTTTTCTACGGATTACTGGTGAAATACAAGTGTCTATTGTCCGTCACCCGTTCACCGGAAGTGACAGCCGAATTGAACACAAGCTGAAATTATCATCATTCCTTTACGCAATATCCTGAATGATTTAAACGATCACATCCATTGCACATTCAAGCAATGCAACACAAGAAAACACAATAACTAACCATCTTCGTTTCTGATGTGTAATGTAATCAAGCATCTATGTATGCAATATACAACCTATTTACAAGAAGATTGTCCAATAAATGAGCAGCATGAAATATAGCTTACACATATATGCTTCCACATTCACGCCAATCAAAATGACGCTTGTTTTCGAAACAAAAGTTACTCTGCGTGATAGATTTCATGACGCTTCCATGAGCCGTCAAATCAAAGCAAAAGGACAAAGGTTCATTGAATGCAACAATCCCTTTCCATTATTAATCCATCAACATACTTGAAACAAGGGAAATGTACTTTTGTTATTACATGTAACTTATATCAATGTACAAGTACCAGAGGCGAACTTTGTTCCTTTTGAAATAGCGATTTCTAAAACACTTTCCTACTTTTTTTTCTTTTACTTCCTTCTCTTCTCTTTTCTTCCTTTGCCTCTTTCTTTCTCTCCTTCTCTCTTTTGCTTCCTCCTAATCTTCTTATCTTCTCCTCTTTCCCCCTTTTTTCCACCCCGTCCTCCGCTTTATCCCCTCGCTCATTTTCACTCTTCTTTCCTCCTCCCTTCCCTTGTTCCTCCTTCCTCTCCAAACCTCTCTTCTCCCTTCTTAATCTTCTTCGCCTCTCCCCCTCCCCTCCTCCTTTCCTCTCCTCTTCCTCTTTCCCTTCCCCCCCTCCTCTCCTCTTCCTCTTTCCCTCCCCCCCCTCTCTTCTCCTCTTCCTTCCTTTTCCCTCCTTTCCAAAGCAATAGAGAACTAAACTAAAAAAACAAAAGATAAGATATATATAGTGAGAATGCCATATTCTGGCACTCTCCATGTACACCTAAGCACATTCAGGCACTATTCATGTATACATAGCCCCATTTTGGCACTGTCCGTGTATACCTAATCACATTATGTTAGTATCCATGCACACCTAAGCACATTTTGGCACTATCCTAGGACAGCCATGGCCAGCGTGAGGAGGTGCCTATCCAGTGCCAGATCGGCGCAACTCGGCGCTTTCCTGCTTCATAAGACAGTGCTATGAGACACCTACTAGCGCGTGCCTTTTTAAGACGTGGCACTCTGGTGCTGTTTAATTTGTAGGGTATATGATAACAAGTGGTAATGAGATTAAGTGTGATATATATATATATAATATATATATAATATATATATATAATATATATATATATAAATATATATATAATATATATATATATATATATATATATA
>NW_028234413.1:36624316-36626816 GCF_977035675.1 Penaeus japonicus | reverse complement strand
ATATATATATATATATATATATATATATATATATATATATATATATATATACATTTCTCTCTCTCTCTTTCTCTCTCTCACTTTCTCTCTTTCTCTCTCTCTCACAGACTCTCGCTCTCTCTCTCATTCTCTATTTCTATCTCTCTCTCTCTCTCTCTCTCTCTCTCTCTCTCTCTCTCTCTCTCTCTCTCTCTCTCTCTCTCTCTCTCTCTCTATCTATCTATCTATTTATCTCATTCTCGCTCTCTCTCTCACTCTCATTCATTCATTCCAGGCCAATCTGCATATGAAACAGCTATAAATTCACAAAAATGATAATCAAAACAAAAGCAACTAAATTGAGTTATTGGGCGGGAAATTATTCTTTTGCATCATAACAAAAGAGATAATGCAAATGCTCTTCCATTGTAGTGTTGCTATTGATACGAAGTAATTATTAGTTCTGTTTATCTCTCTCTCTTCTCTCTTTTTCTTTCTCTCTCTCTCTCTCTCTCTTCTCTCTTTTTCTTTCTTTCTCTCTCTCTCTCTCTCTCTCTCTCTCTCTCTCTCTCTCTCTCTCTCTCTCTCTCTCTCTCTCTCTCTCTCTCTCTCTCTCTCTCTCTCTCTCGCTCTCTATTCTCTCTTTTTCTTTCTCTCTGTATTTTTTTTTTTTTTTTTTTTGCATTTTTGTATTTTTTATTTGTGCATGTTTGTATTATTTGTTTGTTCTTGAGTGTATTTTTGTATTTTGTATTTTTGTATGACTGTGTTTCTCGTTTGTTCCTGAGTCTGCGTTTATAGTTGTTGTTTTATTTTGTATTTTTTCTTACTACATTTCTTTATCATTCTCTCTCACTTCCTTTCATATTATTTGTTTATATTTCTCATTCTATTCCTTTATCTTCCTTTCATGTTATCTATTCATTTTTCTCTCTCTCTTCCTCTCTCTTGCTTTCGTGTTATATATATATATATCGATCTCTCCCTCTCTCTTCCTTTTATGTTATCTCTCTCACTCTCTCCTTCTCTCTCTCTCTCTCTCTCTCTCTCTCTCTCTCTCTCTCTCTCTCTCTCTCTCTCTCTCTCTCTCTCTCTCTCTCTCTCTCTCTCTCTCTCTCTCTCTCTCTCTCTCTCTCTCTCTCTCTTCCTCTCTCTCTTCCTCTCTCTTCCTTTTATGCTATCTCTCTCTCTCTCTCTCTAAATATATATATATATATTCTCCTTCTCCCGATTTGCTTCCCTTTCTTGAACACAAAGTAAAATATGCACGTTCATGATCCTAGGCTAATTATCATCGCAGTTTGTTCTTAAAAGAGAGGATGTGGGAAAGAAGGAAGTGGAGGGGAGAGCCTACAGATGAATATGTATGTATGAATATATAGAGAGAGATATATACAGTATGTACATACATGCACACACATACAAATAAATAGATAAATAAATAAATAAATATATATATATATGTGTATATAAATAGATAGATAGATAGATAGATTGATAGATAGATAGATAGATAGATAGATAGATAGATAGGTAGATAGATAGATAGATAGATAGATAGGTAGATAGATAGATAGATAGATAGATAGATAGATAGATAGATAGATAGATAGATAGATAGATAGATAGATAGATAGATAGATAGATAGATAGATAGATAGATAGATAGATAGATAGATAGATAGATAGATAGATAGATAGATAGATAGGTAGGTAGGTAGATAGATAGATACATATATAACCATATATATATTTATATATATACACATATACAAATATATATATATATATATATATATGTATATATATATACATATATTCATTTATCTATTTATTTATTTATCTTTTCATTTACATATATATAAATATATATATATATATATATATATATATATATATATATATATATGTATGTATGTATGTATGTATGTATGTATGTATGTATGTATGTATATATACTTAAACATGTGTATGCACAAAGCATACACTCACCTTACCGGTACAGGGGCACATTGTAGACACTGAGCATGGTTTGAGTCACCTTCTTCTTCATGTTTTGCCTTCACTCGTTCATTGCAGGCGCTTTAGAGCAAGAGGTCGACATTTTGAAGTGTGCCATCGCTTTCTGGAGATCGTACTTGCTAGAGAAAGTGGATGGGTGCAATTCAAGGGTTTCTTTCCTGCTGGTGCCAGGAGAAAGTGGTGCCATCTAGGTTTTGGATTTTAGATTAAACCCACTTGCTAAATATGATGGCAATCCTAGTAACTATGATTGCAGTTGCAATTATCACTCACTAAATAGAGTTATTACTCATAATAAAGAAACACAGTGATTAAACCCATTTGCTCAACATTATGGCATTTATAGTAGCTATGATTGCAATTGCAATTATCACTCACTAAATAGAGTTATTACTCATAATAAAGAAACACAGTGATCCCCGACCCCCAAACGTCAAATATGTCATGCCGACTATCGTCATGTACGTCATGACAACCCGCTGTCATGACACCCATCCGC
>NW_028234413.1:36596816-36611816 GCF_977035675.1 Penaeus japonicus | reverse complement strand
GGTCCTGAGTGTGCATACATAATTATTTCAGGCATGTGTGATGAGAGTTATGATATGAAAGCGCGCGTTTGGAGTATTTTTGTAAACGTTGCCCGGGTAACGGAGTCAATAGCTCACTTAACCAATCAAATGCTCCCAACTGCGTGTTTAGTATGACATCATCGTCTATCTCGGCTAATCACGTGCTCCCGACCGCTGATTTAGCATGACGTCATTATTGAGTCAATACTGCTCTCGGCCAATCATGTGTTCCCGAGCGCTTGTTTACCATGACGTCATTGTCCATTTTTCTGGCACAATCTTTTTGCTTTTTCCAGAAATGTACGCTTACATAAATTCAAGTAATATTAGCGTATAATACCTTAAAATTAATCTATTAATTCCATAATACTTTAGTTTCTTGAGCTTAGAAAATATGGTAAAATATCTGCCAAAATTAGTCGTTAGTTTAGCATAAGCAAGATGGAGCAAGAGAGATTTAGTATTCGTTGTTTATTTCTGGCAATTTATACGTTACTTATCATCAAAGCATACTGTACCACACATTGGGTAGTGACCGAGGATGGCAAAATACAGGCTCAAGTGAGTAGCAAGTTGTTACATCGAAATATAATGCCATTTATAAATTACTGTTTTGACAAACTTCGATGGCACTGGCACACCAATAGTCTAATACTTAAAAAAAAAAAGGATTAAAATATTTTAATGATTTGGTAATATTTCAAACAAACTTCTCATCGGTTGAGTAAATTGATAAAGAAACATGTGTTTATTGTTAACTGTTTAAATATTTTTTTATTAGAGGTTTATCGAGAAAACTATGTTTGTGTCAATGGTTTTAGCCTCTAATTTTTATGCAGTGTGAATTATTATTAAGGGCTCGATTTTGGAGAACTAGAAGCATGCCAGCACTTAGTAAAATTAAGAAAAATTCCAGTTCGAAAATCCTCCACGGATAAATGACATTCAACCCTATACCCAATTTCAAGTGTTGGTTACTCTGAATCACACACAAACTTATATTTGTAAAAATTTTGTTGAAAATGTCCCCTCTGTTCATGAATGGGCTATGATTGCATTTAAGAGAAAAATGAATGGAAGAACTATTATATATACTTAATTCCTTATTTACAGTTCAATGCTATGTCTCACATTATGCATTGTTCTGTGGAATGGGGTCTGAAAGTTCTCCCTCGCTGAGCTTTTACTCTATGTCAGATATTTCAATGTTTATAGTGACATATAAGCCGCATATACTGTACTGCGTGTAAGAAATCACTTACCATATACTAGAAACAAGCCAGGGATACAGATAACTTTTACTACTTATACAGTTGAAGTATGGTTAATTTTGCTAGAAATTCTTGATAAGTGGAATCATTATTATTATATTTTTTATTTATTTTAGTATGATGAGAAATTAGTACATAGTTTTATTTCATTTGTGTGATGGTTGATTTTCTATCATGTTGCTGTTAGTTTTACATATTTACCGAACTTATTGTATTTAAAACAGTGAGGATAAATGTTTCAAAGGGCTTTCAAAATATGACTCTCTTCTAATTATATTAGGCATGGTTTAGCTAAAGCCTCTTGGAACTAGTTGTGATCTGGCAAAGGCTACCAAATCACCATGTATATTCCGTGCAGTATATGACAATAAATTACCAAGTAGGCTTACAAAGTCTAGTTTGCCAGGACACACATAGTGAAGATTTGTTGGTCTTAGACAGAGAGCCTACAGTCCATGTGTGTCAGTGGTGGATGCACTTATAACTCATATGAAATTCCTGACTAATTTTTAGCACATTTATTAACCCATTCACGACGGGGGCATTCCAGCCCTGCATGTTCCAATGCTGGGGTTCTCGAATGCATAGGCCTAAATCAGTTAAATAAATTATGCCATATGGCGTCACCCAGCGAATGGGCCTTGAATGCGCAGTACCGCAGTATACCACCCGTCCAGAGAAGGTTAATATGTTGGCACAATCAAATTGTATTCCACCTGTAAACAGAATGAATGTTCTTGAAAGTTGTAGAATGGCACTTTTACTAAGTCTTAGGTTTCACACTTGTCTAGTTGTTAACACTTCATTTTTTAGAACATTTAATTCACACTTGTCCCATGTTTTATAATCACAATGATTATGTTCAAGGAGACTGGAAAAAAGATAAAGATCTGTGACACAGTTTATTTATACATGCCAAAATCTGTAACATCATTCATATTTCATAAATGCTGTTCTGGATTTTTTTTTTTTAACTTCTTTGCTTCTTCCCATCCTTCTTCCCATCTTCTCTCTTCTCTTATTCTGCCTCTTCCTCTCTCCCTACTTTTCCTTGTCCTCTTCTTTGTCCCCATCTTCCTCTCCTTCTTAATCCCCCTTTCATCCCCCCTCTCCTCCCTCTTCCTCTTCTTCTTCTTTCTCCTCTTTATTCTCCTCTTCCTCTTTCTTCTCCTCTTCTTTATATAATTTTCCTCCTTTTGCCCCTCTTTCTCTTACTCACCTTTACCCCCCCCCCCTCCCCTATCTCCTCCCACTCTCTCCTTTGATTCCTGTTCTTTCCATACCTCCTCTTTCTCCTCTTTCCCCTTCTATTCCTTCTCCTCCTCTTCCTCCTCTTTCTTTTCCTTGCAAGTCATTTTAACGATGAAATGCAAAGCAAGTCTTTGTGTTCTGCCAAATGTTCTTTCTGAAACATATGATGTTTTGGTTTGTATTTTAATGTCAAAGGTAGACGATTCCCTTCATGTCAGTTGTCCAAGGCGAGGAAGTCATCCACTCAAGACAGTAGTCTCTCATTGCCAGATCTAAATTATTGCCAAAGAAGAAACTGTCCCAGCTCCTCTAAGGGAGTTTGGGACCAAATCCTAGTTTAAGTGTTCTGATTTATGGATGGCATGTTATTTTGTGCCAGTATACCAGCCACTCTTACATTCTTTTTTTTTTCCCCCTTGATAATTTTTTTTTTTTTTTTTTTTTACTCTATTTTTCAGATGGATTCGATCTTCCAGCTGCGTCGTCCCTATGATTTCCTGGCCCTGGCCCAGCAAGAACAGAGAGCCATGCAGGTAGAATCTCTAAAGAGAGATCTCGTGTCTCAAAAATCACAGATTGATCGCAACGAAGATAAGGTGAGATTGCAAAGATGGTATATTTATTTGTGTTCCTTTTGTTGTAATTGTATCAGTAATTGAAATCTTTACATGAATGATAGGGAAAAAAGGAAAAAAATATTATATAAACTTATGCGTACATGTTTTTTGTTGATAATGTTTCCACAAAATTATTGCCTTGTCATACTTTGTATGACACACAGCAATCTGCACTCCTGTGAGCATAGAATCTGCCAGCTTTAAAAAAAAGAAAAATCCTATTCAATAAATATGTATCCACAACTTCAGTGTTGAAGTACTGCAATTGTATCTGTTGAACCAATATTTTTTGTGTGGTATTAAGACTTTTCTATTGGGTTCAGATCAGGTGAGTCACCTGGCTGTAAGAATTGGCATTGAACCACTTCTGAATCACCTTTGTGATTCATTCATGCAATGATCCGTGGCCTACCTGATCTCACCTTTTACCCTGTTCCTTGATTTTTTTGGGAAAATTCTCTATTTCTGTTATTATTATTGTTAGTAGCATTATTATTATTATCATTATATATATGTATATAATATATATATATATATAATATATATATATAATATATATATATATATATATATATATATATGTATGTATATATATTTATATATATACACACACATATTTATATATATATATATATATATATATATATATATATATATATATATATATGTATGTATGTATGTATGTATGTATGTATGTATGTATGTGTATTGGGCAAATTATCAAATTAAAAGGCCAAAATCTCTGTGACAAGGAAACATTTTCACATACATTTCTTTCTTCATTTCAGGACACACAGTTAGAAGAGAGGATATACAGAACAGACTCAGACTGTGTGCTTGCTGGTCGCCCCCTCACTGAATTTGATCTTTATGCTAGCACTGTCGTCAACATGGAGAGTGTCGGAATCAGGTATGCTCTGACCTTTTGAGTTTAGTTGTTAATGGATTAATGTTGATAAATTTTCTGTCCATCTACTTTTTATTATCTAAATCTATGTAAGAGCTTGACCTTATCTCTTTCCCTCTACTCTTCCAGACTTGAGGACCACTTAGGACTAACCCCATCTGCCTCAGACAGTCTGCTAGAGCCGGACTGTGTCAAAGCCTTTGAAATGCCCTTCTCCATGTTTGCCTACGAACACCTGCAGGTAACACTTGTGGTGTTGTAGTGGTATTGCTATTTTCATCAATGGTATTGTTGTTGAAATAGATATGATTAACTGTATTATTATCATTAATTTATTGTCACCATTCTTAGTATTATTCGTTTTTAGATTATTACTGTTGTTATTTTTATGATTATTATGATCATTATTATTATTATCATTATTATTGTCATTATTTCTTGTTATTATTATTATTGTTATTACAGTTATTATTGTTATTATTAGTATTAGTACTATTTTCTTATCATTTTTATTGTTGTTATTATTATTATTATTATTATTAATATTATTATTATTATCATCATTATCATCTTCATTATTATTATAATCATCATTGTTATTGCTAAAGATATTTATATTGTTTGTATTTGTTGTAGCAGTATTGTTATTTTACTCTTAACATATAAACATTTTTTTCAAATGTAATAGCTTCAAGTTAAAAACAAAATTCTTATAAATCTTTTCAAAGATCGTCCTGAGTTGTCCCTAAAACATTCCCATTGCACATACTACATCCATATTCACCCCCAGGGCATCCGTTATCGCGACAACCTAACCACAACCACAGAGGAGGACCTAACGACAGTGGGTGGGGAGAGCGACGTCTCAGTGTGGGGTCACAGGGTCGCAGTGGCTCTAGTTACAAATTCAACATCCTGGGTGCTACACAACCTGGCCACGCAGTACTGGAGAGTAAAAGCCGAGCCCTTGAGAGCCACGGAATGTGTGCGGAGAGCTCTCCATCTCACGCCTAGGTTTGTTGGCCTGCTTCTCCCTCAGTCTTTTGTCTTGTTCTTGTCTGTTCTTGTTCCATTTCTCTTCAGTCTTGTGAGGTGGACTTGTGGAAATATATAACATAGCTTCTCATTGATTGGCTATCTGTTCTTGAGTGGTTAGAGACCATTTAAGAAAAAAAAAAATTATATTCCATGTTCTTTCAGAAACTACCGTTATATACCAATGGTTCACTTGGGCAACATTCTGCATCGAGCAAGACGATCAGACGAGGCAGTGCTAGTGCTCCATGCAGCGATTGACCACTACAGACATTCCCCTGTTGCACACATAACTTTAGGAAATGTTTATGCTACATTAGCATTTTATAATGTGTAAGTAAATGATTCTCTTTCTTTGTATTCTAACCTGTATCCTCTTTATCGTTTTTGTGATATTCTTTTTTTCTCTTTGTCTATTTTTTCCTTGCTTACCATTTGTTGAAATTGGTTTATGTTTGATATTTAAGTTATTGTGATCTGTTTTTAAGAATGTGAAATTAACAGCAACAAAAATATTTCTTTTAACAGATCAGTATTATGCTTTGAAAATGCTCTATATATGTCTCCTGGTGACCAGAGTTTACGTCGTAGAAAACATGCCGTTCTGTGTCATTCAAAATTGGAAGCTGCATTGGAAAACCAGCATCAGTAAGTAATATTGTACAAGTATGTAAGAGTTTTTTATTTTTGATTACATAGATATTCAAAGTGTTATTACCATTTGCCAGAACTGATTTGTTTTTTGTTTTTAAGTAATTTTTTGAGAAATCATACTGATAGCAGTGACTGATAATGTTCAACTTCTCAGGTCACTACAACGAACTTTAGGTGAGCTGAGAGATTATCAGAAACGGCATGAGGAGTGGTTGTCTCTCCAGCAGAAACTTCTCCTGGAGCAGGCTACTCCAGAAATGAAACTGGAGTCGAGATTGGAATATGAAGAGCAGAAAATCAGAGAAAGCACAGACGGAAGAGGTTGGTTCAAGTTAAATTACTACATTTGTTTATATTTTGGCAGTTGGGATTTTGGATCACTCAAGAGTAAGGGAAAAAAGTGCTTTGGTTGCATATCACTGAATGCAGTGCTTACTAGACCGTTACACATTCCTTGTTACTTGCAGGTCAAGACTGTTTTCAGTACCAGCAGGATGGCCATACATTCCTGAGTTGCAACATGCGACGGGATCAGCTGGAGCAAAGAGGCTCTCCTTCTGAGCTCCTCTTAGATCTGCAGAGTCTTCTACACACAGTGGAATCAGAGGCACTGAGATTAGGGCAGCATGTGCTTAAGAGAAAGCCCCTTCTCATGTCACAGGTACCACAGATCATGCCACTTCATCCAACCAAGACCTACCGGTGAGAAATAGAAGTTTATGGTCCTTGAGAGCATGTAATGTGTCTATGCATGAGAGATAGAATGAAGGAAAGTATCATTCTTTTTGTCTTATTCTTTCATAAGTAGTCCCTTACTACTTACCCACTCATTTCTTATCCATATATAGGCTAAGAATTGTAAAGAATCATACTTTGATTTGCACCACTGAGCATGATACTGCGATGTGTATTTCTATGAGAGAAATTTGGCAGATGATTGAATACAAGAGAACATTTGTTCTCCCTGTAATAGGAATGGTGGTACACCAGGGATCTTGGATGTGACACTTGGTGAAGGTTTCCCCACCCCAGAGCAATGCGAACAGGCACCTCCTCTCCCACAGTGGGATGACTTTCCTTCTGTTTTCCTTCCTGCTGAAAACAAGGGATTCTCGTAAGTATATGTAGGAGCACCACATAATTCAGTAGATGGATGAAAAGGGATTGAAAGATGACTTGTGTTATTGAGTTTTTATCATATACTGATGCTTCCAAATTGCAAGAGTTTCACATGACTGTTTTCCTTTTAAAGAGTTGACAGATTCCTTAGTGATGACATAGATGTCAGCTTTAATGAGGAACACCCTTTGCCATGGCATCCACCCATATGCGAGCGACTCAGCGATATTGTAGAAGGGATTGACGACATTCCTGGCATCAAAGAGCGGCACACATTAACCACCAGGAACCCTGATCCCCATGCTGTCCCTTACCTCATGAAGTATGGTTATCAGGGATCTGAGGCAGAAATAGGGCAGCGGATAAGCAGTGCCATGAAGAAAGTAAGTATTGAAGCGGTTCGTGACTTCATGACTCTGAGTAGTGTTAACTAGAAAGGATGGATGGATGATATTTTGTAGATACTAAATTACTTACTTAATCTTTTAGGGTGTTGGGCCCCAGTGGCTCCTCTACAACTTAGCTGGATTATACTGGCGGGTGCATGGAAACCTATATAATGGCGTAGAGTGCTTGAGGCGTGCGGTTGCAACAGCCCCTGAGGAGTGGCGTGATGTACCTCTAGTAAACACAGCAGCTTTGCTGTATACTGCAGGACATATTGATGATGCATTAACCTTGACACTACAAGCCGTTCAAGTTGATGACCAAGAAGTGAGTTGGAATGTGAATTGCAGCATATTTTTATGTTTATTTGATTTATTGGTTATTTACTAATTAAGTGTTAGGATGAATAGATGTACAATGTATTTGTAATGTAGGAATATTAATTATATCAGTTGCATCACATATGAAGCAGACTTTTAGTTATAGAACTAAAATAGATCTTGGTAATTATATCAAAATGAAATCATTGTGCTGTTTGAATTGTTTATTTGTCAGTTAGTGTGTTTTTGTGCTACTAATGATATTTGGATTTTTTCCTTTCTTTTTTTTCCATTTTCAAATCCATCAGCCAGAAACAAACTTCCTGTTGGCTAACTTGTACTGTGGGAAAGGAAACTTAACGGGCGCATGGCACCACTATGAGCGCGTGCTGGCAGCCTCCCCTAACCACCCTGCTGCTCTTCAATATCTGACTGCTCTCGCATGCCATACCCGACCTCCGCACTCTGTCCGACCTTTGCCCACTTGCCAGAATCAGGTAGATGGATGGATTATAGATGTTGGTCTTGTTTTTGACTCTCTATTTCTTTTTATTTATTTATTTAGTGATTTTTTTCCCCTTTTTTCTATTTCCTGTTTTTTGCTCTCTTTATCCTTTTCTTTTTTATTTCTTTTTATTTCTTGCATTCTCACTTTTATTTTTGTTCTTTCTCTTTTTTTTCCTTTTCCTTTCTCACTTTCATTCTTTGATTTTCCACTCTTTCTCTCATTCCTTTTCAGTCTTTCTCTCTCTCTTTCTTTTATTCTTCCTTTCTCTTTTTCATTAACTATCACTCTTTTGCTCCTACTCTCTCTCTTTCTTTCTCTTCTCTTTCTCTTCTCTTCTCTTCTCTTCTCTTCTCTTCTCTTTCTCTTGTTCATACATTATTTATGCTTTCTTTTTCCTATTCCCATATTTGTTTTATTTGTGAAACATTATATTCATGATATATAATGTTATATGAAAGTCTTACTATTATTTCATGCATCATGGTTATTATTGATATTATTATTTTATGTTGATGATACTATTTTGAGAGTATTTTCATTACTACAAATGATTTTAGTTTGATAATAAATAGTTGAATAATATCCTAATGCTTTGAGTAATGTATTTGGAGAGGGTCACATAAGGCTGTTCTTTTTATTAAGTTTAGGCTTTGAACTTTTAATGATTGAGCTTGATGGTTTCCATATGAGAAAATGTGGATGTTAATGGTAGGATATTTCAACATTAACCTGAACAGTCTTGATGTAAGAAAATGTTGATCTTACCGTGGAATTTTTCAATTGATTTTTCTTTTGACAGGTTTGGAAATGTAGATACTAATGCAAAATTCACTCATATGCTTAACTTTAAGGGCGGAGTTGAGGAAGGCGTCTGCACGACAGACGGAGGTTGTCAGGCGGTTGTGGATGCTGGATCTGGCGATGATAAAAGTAAGTGTTATTTTTCCGTATTCATTTTTAAGAGTTTTATTATTTTTCCCTTTATGTTTTTTGAGGGAGATATAGGAAAAATATTTCTGGTATTATGGTCATTATTGTGAGTGAAAGAGATGGATTATTGTGGTTTCCTTAACAAAGCCTTGCATGTAAGGTATTGTTGCAGTATGTCATATGAGTAATCATCAGGGAAAATGTACATCTGTTATTGCAGAATATGGCAGCAAATGATGCAATGCCGTTAGTTTAGTTGACATTCTCTCTTACTTTTTAGTTTAACTCATTTACAGAATTATGGATTTCAGACATATGTATTTGAAAAAAGAAATTGAAGTGATATAGGAAGATATTTATGCATTTAAAGATTGTGTGTGGATCTCACTTACAACTTATAAAAAAGGATGTAGATATCATGATGATTATGATCATATTGCAAATTTAAAAACCTGTGCAAGGACACAGCACAGCTGGGAATGGTATATGATATCTTCTATTAGAGCTCATTTCTGATTATCATTATTGAAGGAGTTACTGCAATTTACAGATGAATTGCTAGAGGAGATTAACCTTGATCTTGAAATTGAGACAGAAGAGAATGAAGACGAAGACAAATCTTCCTCATCCAAGCCCTCAGCCCCAACGGAAGACAAGGGCAAAGGAACAGGGGACCCACAAGGACCAGAGTCAAAGGTAAATGATCAGGTTTAGTGTATTATTATTATTTTTTTTTTCATTTTGTTTTTTTTTTATGATGCATTAACCTTGTATTTATTTATTTTCTATTTTTTTTGCATTGTTATGTATCTGTTATCAAGAGTAACAAATAGCTTGTTAGATATTAAACACTTTTTTTCTGTTCTCTAGATATCCAACAAGCAGATTCATGTCCGCGTGGGCCTGGGTGCAGATGACGCGACGTTGACAACAGCCGATGCAGAATCCAACCCACCCGCAGACACTCCTGCCATTGAAGACGACCCACTGCCAGACGTCCTCTTGAGGGTGCGGGAAAGGGTAGCCTCTCCCCCACCCCCTCCACACGTTTGTGATCGTGCCAATAAATTGAGTGACGTCAAGCATTTCACCTCCACTTGGCTGTCTGTCTCTGCTAAGAATATTGAGTGAGTGTTGTACCAGTGCAATTGTAATGTATGGGCATGTGACTAAGGATATGTTGTAGTTCCAAGGTGTCAAGTGTATTGAGTAATGATGACTGGACTTTCTGTCTATATATGTTCGTATTAACTTGATGTGAAGAGACTCGTGTCTGTATGTAACAAAAAGTTTAATCCAAGATTGCAATGCATTTCCAGCATATCTGACTACCTTGTGCCCAGTCCACAAGTAGGCACACCCCTGGAGGAGCCTGTGTGTCGAGGAGATCTCCCTGCATCCATGCACACTCTGGACCATTTAGCAGGCATTAGGCATCGCCATCTTCTACCTCACTTCCCAGAAATGGGTTTACGTGAAGCTCTCCAAACCCTCACTGATCGCACACCTGTACCTGTCGACTTAATGGCTACCAGAATTGCAAGATCTCTACAAAAGGTATGCATTTTTTTCATGGTTGATGACTGCAAAACTGAATGGAAATATTGAAGAGGAATTACAGTATTATAACGGTTCTCGTTTTTAGTTAGAGTATAAATACTGTCTAGTTTAGTAATTTTGTTGAAATTGATATTACACCAGCTGCAATCATTTTCTACTTAATAGTTGATTAATAGTTGACTTGAAAACTCATGTTCATGACTTTTTAAGATTCTTATATCCATACATTAATAGCTGGCTGTACAAATTATTACCATTTTAGACATGATAAGCAATGGAAATTATTTTTGGCTTTAACATGATTGTATTTGCCTCTTATTCATGCGTGAAAAATATTATAGTTTAGTCATGCTTAGAAAAGGTTATTCTTATTCTGGCCAGGATTTGCAATAAGTTATCTGCCCTTGAACTAAAGAAATATTAAAGGCCCCAATTGCATATTACCTATAACCAATTGCTTTCATTTCTGTAGAAATTGGAACACTCAGCCCACTAATTGCTATTCATTAAAAAAATAATAATAATGATTTATAAGAGAAAGAAACCATAGGAAGGATTTATGGTTCATTTCTATAAGAAAAACTTCTGTATCTAAATCATCGGTTTCCTCCATTTAGATGCAGCCATATTATGGAATATTACCATTTGTAAAAACCAGGTAGACAAATTTTTGTCCCTCATCAACTCTGATGAAGGGATGCTTTCAGCTTTATAGATAATTAAAATACCATAATTTTATTTTATTTTACCACCATACCCTGTGATAGCAAAAAAATATTTATAAATGTTACCCTTCTCCAGAATGAAACTTCATGGGTAGTGGCAACAGCAGCAGCATTATACTGGAGAGTTGTGGGCAGCGGAGAAAGAGCAGTGGATTGCCTGCGCCACACCCTTCATCATGCGCCACGACATATGAAAGACATTCCATTGATATCTTTAGCAAATATTCTTCATAGGTATGTTTTATCTTTTATTATTACTTTATTTTTTTTCATTCTATTATATATCAAGTACTTAAGCATGGTATTAACCCACTCACGACGGGGGCATTCCAGCCTTGAATGCCACAATGCCGGGGCTTTCGAGCGCTTAGGCCTAAATCAATTAAATGGCTGGCACAATATTGTGCCGCCCGGCCATTGGGCTTTTGAATGAGCGGTACAGTAGTGTACCACCCGTCCAAAAAGGGTTAATATATGATTTAGATCTCGTGGTTTATTCAGAAAGGTTGGAATTGCTATTGCTCATAAGGGTTGAATATAAAGAATCATTCTCATTGCATGGGAAATCTGCAACGAGTTAATTGATTTTCTCTTTCTTTTTTCTTTTCTTTCTGTTTGTATTTTTACAGTGTATTTATTGTTCTTTCAGGGCTGGCCTTTATAACAATGCCCTTGTTGTAGCAAATATGGCATTAGAAATTTCACCAAAATTTGTGGTCATCCATTTCACCATGGCGAATATATATGCAGCTAAGGTAAGTTAATATTCTGTTTGTCTTTAATGTACTTTAATATATCGTATTGATATATTTGTTGGTGTATGAATGCACTTTTTTGTGATATTTGTTTTGTTTTATTAAGTCAACAGAAGTCAGGAAGCAGATTCTTAAGATATATTGATACCAATTTTAAAATTTAGTTAATCCTGTTATATTTCTAAAAGAGCCAAATAGACCATTTCTCCCGGAGAATGCCTTCCTGCAATGCCTGTTTGTTGAAATCAAACTATGACCATTTGGTTTTAGTTCTTACTCCTGGGTGTGAAATTTGAATTACAAACAAGTTCACATTCAGAACGTATAGAGTTTTTCAATGCAAGAATAGATTGCTATACATTGTTCTCGTTCAAATGTAGTATAAAGTTTATTGTAGTTATATCAGTAATTATTGCAATCTTTCCATGTTGCTTGTTCATGTACTGCTTACAGTTGTGGTCATGAGTAATCATATGTTGTGGTATATTACAATTTTCTCATTTATCAATGAGGACATTTTACCAACATGATATATCTTAACCCCATTCGGATGGGCTTATGTAAATGACAAGGGGTCAGCCATTTGGAAGGGTTATTGTTTTTGCCCAGTTCTGAAATTCTTCTCCACTTTTTTGTGTTTCGTCATGTTGCGACACTTAAAGCAGGTACTGGTTTGGCTGTGTCAATGTTTTGGACAAATGATACTTGTTGTTTAGTCTTGCCTTACACTTAGTGTAACATCACTATCACAAATTGATGGAACAATAATTATGAAGTTTAGCACAATATTTTCTTTAATGCAATCAAGAAAAGCAAAATTAATTACAACTATATACATTCCTCATCCTTCTCACTCCTAGTGCCACTTGACAAGACAGCCAAACTGGCAGTGGCACCTTACACATATCTTATACAGCCAGAAACGCTCGTGGCATCAATGTGCTGCTGCCTGTCTGCAAGGAGTTTATTGGAAATGACTAATGCCCCAATAAAAGATTCATGTGAAAGTAAGTAAAGAGCAGTAATACTTAAAATGTGTCAGTACATCACTATTACATAAATTTTCCCTTAATTCCAGGGTGATCTCGAGAAAGCAACAGCATTCTACCAGTCTACTCTAGCTCTCCAGTCATCCTTTGAACCAGCCAGGGATCGGCTAAGAGCTATACAGTGTGCTTCAGTGGGCGAGGAAGCAATAACCAAAAATTGATTTTGAGGTGTCATTTCAATTGATTATGGCATGCAAAGGTGTGGAAAAAGAATAAGTCTCAGACTAAATTTGTGTGAACTTGCACGCCAAGAACAAAAACTTGATCAATGAAGACAATGATTTGAATTTATTCATCAAAAATTTCCACTTGCTTTGATTTCATCTGTGCTCTTCTAAGATAGATTATCAAAGACACAAAGACAGAAAGTCTTGACATTCGTACATAGACTCAGTTACTTTTGTTGTACTTTGGTTGTAATTATTCAATACAGCATTCCATAGAGAGAGGATTGTAAAGGAATTTTGTTCAGGTAGAAGGGCCACTGAGAATGTCTTTAAAAGAGAGAGAAGTATTGGTTTTATTATGATACAGTATAGTTATTTCTGTTGGGAATATGTGAAGGTAGCTATCACATTTTGGTTAGAGAAAATGATTTTATGGGAAATTTGGTGCCTATATGGAAGGAAAATAGGAAAGGGATAAATGCAGTAGATATATATTTGGTGTATATGTGTGTGTGTGTGTGTGTGTGTGTGTGTGCACGTGCATGTTTTTTCCAAAAGACTTTTTAGTTTTTAATACATTTTACACTTTTATTCTAAAATCTACATATTATAATATGTACAGAGAGAAGATCTTTCATTGAATTTTATTTAATCACCAGTGGTCCCTTTCTCACTTAGAACATTCCTCATAAATCACAAACACAAAAGTGACTAAAAATTCCTTAGGTGTTCCTTTTCTCGAGACACATCCAGTGACATATTTACGGTGTATAGGAGTTACCTTCTACTATTGACCTGGTTTCTGATTTAAGCGTCTGTGATGAAAATCCGTGTAGAAATCTGCGTCGGTGTGATGCAGTGTACGTTTTTTATGGCCTTTTTTTGTTTGTTTGTTCATCTAGGGTTATGTATGAAAAAAAATGGCATAGCTTCATGGCATTGGCAATTTTGACATGCTGAGATTTTTCAGTTTTGATAGATTTGTTTTGTTTTTGTTGATTTATTTTTTGCTGGTGTATGTTATTATTTACAAGATTGGTATGAAATGCTGAAATACTATACAATATTTTTTTTTTTTTTTTTTATCAAAGGATTGCTTTCATAATCATTATGTAAGTTGTTGCATGTTTTATATATATATATATATATACATATGTATATATAGATATATATATATATATATATATATATATATATATGTATATGTATATGTATGTATATATATATTTATGCATATGCATATGTATATGTATATGTATATGTGTATATATATATGTATATAATATATATATATATATATATAATATATATATATATATATATATATATATATATTTCTTTTTCTTTTTTATGTGTGTATATATATTTATATAATATCTTTTTTTAATTTTTTCTCATCAAAATATGCATCAGTTGATAATGAGAGATTACAAAAAAAAATGTTCCTATGATATTGTAGGAAGACTGTATTCTGTTCTATAGAATATGGTGCAAATTTCAAGTCAGAAAGGGCCATAGCTCATTATACAATTTCCCTCTCTCAACCAAAATCAAACTAGACTTGAGTTTTATCTTAATAGTCTTTGATGCCAAATATAAATCCAGTCCAACAGTCCCTTCAATAGATATAGGTCCTGAAACCAAGACATTTATGTACCAGAGTCTGTGGAATGGACTCGGTATGTCTAAGGCTAGCATTACAGATATTCTGTTGAAGTCAATGA
>NW_028234413.1:36571816-36574316 GCF_977035675.1 Penaeus japonicus | reverse complement strand
ATGATAACAAGAGCATCGCAAGAGAGGATCCAAACCTACACAATGAGGATCCTAACTTCTATGACGGCGTTGATCCTGCTTCTTGGTGAGTACAATTTTCTCTTATAGTTCTTCCGTTTGTCTTACTTATTGGACTTTTAATCCTTCAGTTCCTCATAGAATATTTATTTTATTTCTCTTATAGTTCTTCTATTTGTCTTACTTATTGGGCTTAATCCTTCAGTTTCTCATAGGATATTTATTTTATTTTGTTTTATTTTATTTTATTTGTCTTTTTATTTATTGATTATTATTATTTTTTTTTTTTAGATAATTAGACTTATTATTATATTGAGGATAATGGGAAGTAATGGCGAGTGTACCTTTTAGAGTTACTTAGAAAAGAAAGAAAAATGTTCATGGTTGCAATATCTTCATCTTCATGACCACAAGTCATTCTGCTTGATGGTGATGAGGGTGATGATGGTGGTGATGGATGAGATACAGAGATGACAGCTCGTTATGAGTTCGTGGATGTGATTGAGTGACTCATTTTCATTCTTATTTTGCATCGTAATGACTGTGGGTTAGTATATTTCATTTATGGTACTGAATATTAAGTCTATTTATCGTTATTATTACTATCATCATTATTATTATTATCATCATCATCATCATCATTATCATCATCACCATCACCTTCACCATCACCTTCACCATCATCATCACCATTTGCATATATACATTTGCAAACTTTCGAAATATTTTTTACGACCGTTAAAGAAAGACAAATCTCAGAAATCAAATTTTTACATTGCTATTTTGGTCCCTTTTTTCCACTTATTTCGTCTGGGAAATTCCATTAAACACAACATTTCCTCTTATTATTTCCACTAAGTCCCAAAAATATCATTTACATTATTTTTTCTTTATCATCAATACTTTTATACACTTACATCAACTTCAATCATCCTAAAAGATACGTTTATGTTTATAAAGATACTCGAATTACTGAACTTCGTCGACCAAGTGTAATATTTTCAGATTTAAAGTAAGATTATCCGGTGGAGTTATTAACAGAAGTTGCATCACTGCCCTCTCTGTTGCCACGCTTAGGAAGGGGGTAGGGTGCGGTGAGAGCAGGAGAGGGGGAGAGTAAGAGAGGGGAAGGGGAAATGGGAGGGGAGAGTAGGAGAGGGGAGAGTAAGAGAGGGGAAGGGGGAAGGGGGAAGGGAAGAGAGAGTAGAAGAGAGGAAGGGGAAGGGGAAGGGGAGGGGTAAAGGGAAAGGGATAGGGGAGGGGTGGGTAGGAGAGGGATGGGGAGAGGATAAAGATGGAAGAAGAAGGGGAAAGTGAGGTGTGGGGGTGGGGGAAAATGGGGAGCATGATGGTAGGAGAGGGCAGAAGGAGAGGAGGGAGGGGGGGGGGGGGAAATGGAGTGGGAGGAGAAATGGAGGAAGTGTAGATGGAAGGTGAAGGGTGGTAGGGGGAGAGGGGAGATGGGGAAGGAGGAAGGAGGTGCAAGGGGTGGGGGTGGGAGGGGGGTGATTGCAGCACAGTGAATCATGAAACTGTTGACACGGAGTTGCTTAGTGGGTCAACCATATGCTTTCAAGAAGAAGGAGGAACATAAGAAGAAGAAGTAAATATATATCAAAGAAAAAAAAAAAAGAAAGAAGAAAATAATACGATGAAAAAATAAAAAAATAAGATAATTAATAGTTACTGTTGTTGATGAGAAAAAAAAATTAACAGATTCTCACAGGATTTCTTCGCAGACAATAAACACTAAGTAATCCTGCAAATATCATCACTTTTGCCTAAAATTGTCGTACCCGAAAAGTGGGACGTAGCAGGTTTGGTAAATATTGCAATGAATAAACGATATAGCGTCAGAAATGAATAAAACTGAATGAATAACACGACTGGCTTGATTTGTCACACGTGTACCAGCGATTGTCACGCGATCGGAAACCGGTGTCCCGGATGTGGTTGCCAGAACTTTCCGCCGAGAAAACGTTCTTCTTAATAATTGCTTGTAAATGTTTGAAACGTTGCCTTTCTTTGCTTATATACATCCATTTCTTTTATTTATCTTTTTTGTGTTATTTTCGATATGTTTTTTGTGTTATTTTCGAACTATTTACCAGTCTATCGAATAATCTGTCTATCTTTCTGTCTTATTTCATTTTCTTATTCATATATGTTCAAAAGATTTATTTTTGGTATCAGTCTTGCTGTTTCTTTGGCTATCTATCTTTACATGTTTTATTATTATTATTATTATCATTTACCTATATATGTCTTCCTCTGTCTACATTCTCGAAATCATTTCAAACGCTTCTTACTTCATCTATCCATCTCTCTCTTATTTCTATTTCTATATATCTATCTCACCAATGACCTACAACCATATCTCTATCTATCCCTCTATCTCAAAACACTATTCAAAACTCCTTTATTCGCATTTTTCTTTTTTAAGTGAAAGGTCCCTACCAGAAGATAGCAAAGCGGTTTAACC
>NW_028234413.1:36564316-36566816 GCF_977035675.1 Penaeus japonicus | reverse complement strand
GAACAGGTTATACGTCGAGGGTGTGCTTGACAAAACTCCCTGGAGGGCGAGCGTTTACTGAGCCCGCGGGTTACTGGTATGATGCTGTCTTAGAAACAAACAGGTTTGGATAGCAACCGATGGCCATGGCGACTTGCTCTGAGAATATCCATATAGTTGAATAAAGGTATACACTTACGCACATACATACTTGGGTACTTGGTTATATTTATATCTATATATCTATCTATGTATATATATGTATGTATGTACATGTGTTTACACCTATATATGTATGTATGAATGGGTGAATGAATGAAAGGAAATATACACTTGTATACACATACACAATATATAAATTTACAGTCAACATTCCCTGACATCGACTGCCTTTTCTACGCGATAGTAAAACTTAAAAAATGAATGAGCTCTCGATAGGTCAACTACTTTTTTTAAATGATTGCGAGTATCACCTTCAAGATTTGCGTAACAAGGAATAAAAGAGTCGATAACCCATGAACATCATAATCTTATACATGTAAATTATAAAACAAAAAACAAACAAATAACAAAAGGATAAACAACAAGGAATACAGTGTCCTGACAGACGCCTAACCATGGCCGCGCTACACAGGGTACATCTGTAGGAAGGGCCGAGGCCACGGGCGGAAGGTACGAGGGTCGGGCGAGGCAAGAGGCCGCAGGTGTTGTAGGCGACCTTGACGCCACACATTCCAGGACAAAGGGCGGTCCTCCGTGCGGGTTTTCTAAAAAAGATAGCCGACCTTCCAACAGCCTGAGGCGCCGTTGTAGGGGAAGGAGGAGGGGGGGGGGAGGGGCTGAAATGGACGGAGGTGACGCGTTGTGTGAGTAAGAGTAACAGAATGTCCGATCGAGCGTCCTCCGGTCCTTGCACAAGAGACATGAATGTCCGGTCGCGGTTGGGAATGGCGACCCGCCGGTGAAGTGTCTCCCTCGCTGTCCGTCACTCAAGGTCGGGCCGGCGTCACCGCGCGTGTCTGCGCCTCATCCTCATGCCCCGCCGGGGATATTAGCGCTAATCACAGCTGCGGGAACAACCCTTCGGGCAACCAAATGGGGAAACAGACCATATGGCGCGAGCATCAAGGTCGCCTCTGCCTCGTTAGCGCCGCAAGTCACAACAACCGACCGGTTCTTCCATCAGTCTCACTCATCGCCGCCATTGACCAAACCCGATAAGGATTCTCGCGCGTAACGTCACAACAACAAAACTTCCTATATATATATATATTCCTCCTCGCTCCCCATATATAGACGCGATCGTCATCCGGCGTGCGAGTGGCGAGTACGGCCACGCAGAGGGCGGCGCGGGCGTACTTTCACTTTTCCCGCGGTGGCTCGGGAGTCGCCTCGAAGCGTAGGAGCATCCGGTTCGAAGCCCCGTCCGATGCGGTCGGTCAGCGGCCGGACACCTTGATTTATGGCAATGCTTTGGGGATCTTGGATCTTTCTTTTATTCACGGCCTGTTTGGGGGACGCATGGTATTGTGACATCGAATTAGATACGGTTGTTTCATGGCTAATATTATATACACCCCAGATTTTATTCATTCATGTTTGTCGATGCAAACATACCAACCGATACTTAGACCGTTATCATACAAGGACCTGCTAAACATGCAAAACGAAATTAAGACCTTCAGATGAACAGATTCTAGCAAGCCCATTCATCAGACGAATGAATACCCCGCTCCAGACTTCCACCATCGACCATGCAGCGAAGTCAACGTTCTAGAAGCATGATGACGACTATACGCAGACGGTGCAATTTCTCCCCCGCGTGAGGGTCAATTTGACTGCATGACTAGCAGCGGTTTGAGCATTATTTTCCCCTCGTTCAGTGAAGGATACATTCTTTCCCGCGTCACACATACACTAAAAAAAATAAAGAACTTTTCCCTCTTTACCTCAAATCGTCAAACAAATAACACGTGAAGAGATATTGCACTTTCGACCAAAAGCCATTTTTCGATCGTATAAAATGTGCTGGATGATTTGTGATGGATCTGCTTATCACCTTTCGTGTCTCTGTCGATCAGGTGATAAAGATCATATAAAATATCAAGAAACACGTATAAAACAATACATATCGACTCTCTAAACTATAAGATATACCTATTAATAAAAACCTTAGTTATAGAGAAATTACCAGAACTCGCCAATAGTTTAACCGCCTTCCAAACACATGATCAAACAAATTTTACAATAGACCTAAAACAAGATCCAGATATAAAGAGAAAAAAAAAATCTTCGAAAATAGAAGATTGCGAACTATCTTCCAAAACATGTTATAAAGAAGTGGCAGCGCATGTCACTTGTTTGCGAAACATGCACACCGAACTACTCATCCGAAAGGTAAAGTCACTTTCTACCTCGTCATTCAGGCACATTATCGATGTAATTTCCGTGCTTCTGAGGCATCGTGTTCTACTGTTTCTTTTTCGTTTATAAAAAGATGGAACTTTCGTCAAAATCACGT
>NW_028234413.1:36554316-36559316 GCF_977035675.1 Penaeus japonicus | reverse complement strand
TATATATATATATATATATATATATTATATATATATATATATATATATATATATATATATTATATATATATATGTATGTATATATATATATATATATATATATATATATATATATATATATATATATATATGTACACACATACATATATACGTATATACATATATACATATATATATACATATATATATATAATATATATATATATATACATATATATATACATATATATATTATATATATATATATATTATATATATATATATATATATATATATATATATATATATATATATATATATATATATATATATATACATATATACACACATATACACACACACATATATGCACACACACGGCAACACCAATTCTCCCCAGGAAATCCCAACCACCCAAAGCCCATCTCCCATGCAAATGCTGACATACCTTCCCTTCAACAACGTCTATATTCCCTTCCAGAGAAGCCGATAGGATCAGAATCAAGAGAGCGAATATGATAATAAAGGCTTAACTCCCCTTTAATTTCCTTTATTGATTAAAGTACATGACGAGAAAATTTGATGTTGTGTCTCGTGCATGACAGGTGAAAGTTCAACCAATTTACCTTTCCTCGTGCATGGACAAGGACAAGAGCCTGGAGCGGTGTTCATGCAAAAGGATGATAATATCGAGGTGGAAGGTCATGCAGTAGAAGCTCTACTGATCGATCCGGTCATGCGCTTTATAATCATGGTAATAAATTGATATGGAAGGGGAAGGGTATGTGTGTGTGTGTGGGGGGGGGAGATGCCTTAACAGGAGGGGAGAGGAGGGAGGGGAAGGGGGGGATGGAGGGGAAGGGGAAGTAGGGGGAGATACCTTAAAGGAGGGGGGAGGAGGGGAAGGGGATGGAGGGGGATGGAGGAGGAGATACCAAGGGGAGGGGCGAAGGGGGAATGGGGGGGGGGGGGGGGGGGGCGTACTAGAAGATTAATATGTGACGGGGGGGGGCGGTATGCTGGAAGAAGAGTCAGGGGGCAGAGGGGGAGAAGGAGAGGGAGAGGTGAAGAGGGGGAGGGGGGAAGGGGGATAAGGATACCATTTCAAGGTCGATAGTGAAAGTAAGGACGAATGAGAAGAGTAGAGATAGACGGAAGAGGAAGAGATAAGGAACGAGGGATAAAGGGAAGAAAAGATGGAAATATGTGATGAAAATTATATTAATCATATTCTTATTTTTTTTATGGAGCATAATAATGATGTAGGTTTCTTTTGTATTATAATGTACACCTTTGTTTAGTATTGGGCCTGTGTCTTCCCTTCACCTTTTATCTTCATTTCTTATAATTCCCTTTCGTTTGCTATTCTCCCTTGTCTATAACTCTGTAGAGAGACAGAAGAAAGATGAAAACCAGAAAAAAATAAAGAAAAAATCAGGAAAAGAAAAAGAAAAACGGAAATAAAATATGAAAGAGAGAAAGAAGAAATAAAAAAGATAAAAACGAAAGAAAGATAGAAATAAAAATGAAAGAGAGAAAGAAGAAAGAATGAAAGAAAATATGAAAAAATGAAAGAAAGAAAAAAGAACATTCATAACAAGACCTCTTCTCCATCCTTTGTCCTCCTTTATTTATCTCTTCTTCCTTTTCTTCGTCTTCGCATAAGGAGATTATCAGAAATTATTTATATTTCTTCTTTTATTCGCGTTTTCTTTCTGCGTGTATTTCTTTCTTCTAATTTCTTCAAATTATTTTTGTTGTTTTTCTATTCCTTCTCTTTCCTCTTTTTTACCATTTGTTTGTTCCCTTTAATTATTCTACTTCTTTCTTTTTATTCTTTCGTCTTATTGTTCTTCACCATTTTTTTCATTTCATCATTCTATCCCTCACTTCCTTGTCCCCCATTTTTTATTCCAATATCCTAAAAAAAAAAAAATAAATAAACTAAGTGATATAAAACGATCATTTACAGACCTATTGGCCTTTGTTCTTTTTATATTACGTAACCACAACTATCCCCTCATCTGTTTTTTATTTACTTATTCTTTTTGCTTGTTTTGTTTTGTTTATGTTCTTCTACGTCAATCTTTTGTCAATAGGACTGATGGTTGTGCTTAATGGTTTCTTGTCATTATGAAATTAATATGATACTGATCGTCTACGTAGATATTGTGATTCAAATATTAGATTTCCGTTTGAAATAATACGTACATATAGGTTGCATCTGGAGAGGAACTGATATATTAGTGAATATATGTACATACATGTTTACATACATGTATGTATACATATATGCATATATACATATATACGTATGTACATATATACGTATATATATATATATATATATATATATATATATATATATATATATATATATATATATATATATATATACATATATATACATATAAATATGTAGATAAGCACACACATACACATATATATACACACACATATATACATATACCGTATATATATATATATATATATATATATATATATATATATATATATATGTAAATATTATATACATATACATATATATATTTATATATATATATATATATACATATATATATATATACATATATATATACATACATATATATATATATATATATATATATATATATATATATATATATATATATATATACATATATATACATATATATATATATATATACATATATATATATATATATATATATATATATATATATATATATATATACATATATATACAAATAAACATACATACACACATCTATATACCTGCGTTCACAATACCACATTAAGCATTACGCAAAACAACAAGGAGACGCTTTCGACCGCCGGGGAATTGCGTAGAAGGAGCGCCATTGCGTAAAACGGCGGCGTCCGGGCTTCGGAAGCAGCGGGGTCTCGACTGGACGCACGAGAGACCGCAAGGCCGACAGGGTGAGGGGGGGTGATGGGGATGACGTGAGGGGGAAATGTTATGGGGGGGTTAAGGGGAGGGAGGGGGAAGGGTGTTAAGGGAAGGGGTAGGAATGGGAGGGGGGAGGGGAGGGAAGGGTGTTAAGGGAAGGGGTAGGAATGGGAGGGGGGGAGGGGGAAGTGAGGGTGTTAATAGGAAGAGGTAATAAGGAGTAAGAATGGGGGGGGGAGGGGTAGAGGAGTGTCATGAGGGGAGAGGGGAAGGGAGAGGAGGAGTGTCAGGAAGGGAAGAGAGTGACAGGAGTGTCATGTTTAGGCGGGGGAGGGGGGGAGGGGGAGGATCTGCTATGAGGTGTCTAGTATACGAAGAACGTTTGGTTGATGTGTTTTTACCTCCTTTTTTTTCTTTCTTTTTTTTTATTTCCATCTTTTGTACTTCGGTTGCGCTAATGTCACGTACATTACTTTCTCTGTAATTATGATTTTTTTTTCTTTAATGTTCTATCATCGCCCTTTCTCTTTGTTCTTTGTTCCTCCCTTTCTTTCTCTGTCGGTGTCAAATACATTCACAGATAATTAGATAATGAAAATCAATCCCAAACACTAATTGAAACACAATATATAATATAAACAAACTCCTCATTCAGTCAAGCTCTGTCGCCAGTTGAAATTCCGAGACAGTTCGAACCTTTGAAATTTGAACCTGATTTGTTCTCTATAATTCCATATCGCGATTAAATGATTAAGAGCAGAATATTTTTTTATCGATTATTTTTCAATCGTTTTATCCATATTTTCTCTTCCCTTTTTATCCTTAAAGTTAAATAAAGATAATGATATTAAGATAATAATATCAATTATGATGATGAGGAGGATTATAACAATAATGATGATTATCATAATCTTTATCATTATCATTTTTATAATTGTCATCACTATCATTATTATAAATATTACCATTATCATCATAATGAGGATGATAATGATAATTGTAATAATGATGATTAAAGTGATTATGGTAATAATCCTAGTAATAATGATACTAAAGATGATAGTAATAATGATGATGATATCATCAATAATAGCACAAGTAATCTTAGTACATATTTACTTCTTTCTTCTCTCTCATTTACGGTACTTCAATTATTCCTCACACATTCGACAACCTAAAAGGATGTCATGACATAACAAAAAATACCAATACATCATACCGCTTTTGGCCGAAAACCTCTCTTCTATATTTTTTCTAATTCGTCGTGTGCTCAGGAATCATTCATAACTGCTTGTGTTCATGCATACCAAGGGGCACCGTGACCTCAACACGTGACAGAAAAGTCCTATGACCTCTAAACATTGGCTCGTGGGCGGGGTATTCATGGTGTCTTAGTCTTGGGCTTTTTCCTTTTCTTCTTTCATATATATATATATATATATATATATATATATATATATAATACATACATATATATATATATATATATATATATATATATATATATATGTATATATATATATATATATATATATATATATATATATATATATATATATATATATATGTATGTATGTATGTTTATCTATCTTCTCTCTCTCTCTCTCTCTCTCTCTCATTTTTTATTCTTATTTTTATTTTTGTCCCGTTCGCTTTCGTCTTTATTCCTTAGTTTCTTTAGTAGTATGTTCTCCCTCCCTCGCCATATAAGGCTGGCGTTCCAATCAGAATCTTAAAATTCCACGCCACGCACGCCAGGCAGAAGCTGTGGGAACGCGGCGGCAGACGAGGTCAAACGCCCACCTTTCCCCTCCTCCTCCCCCTCCCCTTTGCCATCCCCTTATCCACCTGGCCTACTCGCTGCCCCCCCCCCCCTAACCGACCCCTCCCTACCTCTCATCCGGAAGAGATTCCGAAGCGGTGGTCGGCCTCAACGCGCGATCGCTCCAAAAGCTTCCGCCTATCTCGCCTCACCTCATCTATCGTCGCATCTCCGTATCGTAGCATCCCCTCCCCCCCCCACCCCTCCGTGTTTACGCCATCTCCCTGACAATTATCGGAATTATACGCAATGTTGTAAGGCCGATGCTCGCCATGTTGTTTTGCG
>NW_028234413.1:36541816-36549316 GCF_977035675.1 Penaeus japonicus | reverse complement strand
TATATATGTATATATATATATATATATATATATATATATATATATATATATATATATATATATACGTACATATATATATATATATATATATATATGTATATATATATATATATATATATATATATATATATATATATATAAGTATATATATATAATAATAATAATAATATATATAAGTATATATATATAAGTATATATATAAATATATATATATATATATATATATATATATATATACATATACATATATATATAGGTATTCACACACAACACACACACACAAACAACACACCAATCCAAATACACATCTTCAAAATTCGAGCATTTTCATATCATGCTAAAAAATGACCCTGGGCTTGCGACCTTTTCCGTTACTCGCAAGAGCTTGGAAGTAGATCTTAACAACTGCAGCATTATTCTTGTGCCGCCAAGACATTTATTCCCTTTATCTTATTCACTTGATTATAGAGGAAGTGACGGTGAGATATGAATTGCATTTCATGAATAATGGATGGGGAAGGTCTTAGCTTAACTTCACTGTTGCAAAGTTTGAGGAGAAAGGAAATTAATGAAAATGGTGTGTGTGTGTGTGTGTGTGTGTGTGTGTGTGAGAGAGAGAGAGAGAGAGAGAGAGAGAGAGAGAGAGAGAGAGAGAGAGAGAGAGAGAGAGAGAGAGAGAGAGAGAGAGAGAGATCTCGAGAGAGAGTGAGAGAGAGACGTAGAAGAAAAGGAAGAAATAAGAAGAGGAAGAAGAAAGAGAGAAAAAAAAAAAAACTGCTAGGAATGACTGTGAAATGAAGAGCTGCAACTTTTCAATTTATGCATATGCAAAATAAGACCCTTAAGTGATGCAAAGTCATCTTCTTCAATGATAAAAGTCACGATTACAATTACGACCTCAAACAGGAAATAACAGAGCGAAGTTCATCAGCCTTCTTACTGTACTTAACTTCCGTACTGTACTTCATGCAGACTCAGCTTTCCTTCTGCATGAACATCTGAACGTCTATGAGCAGTTAGGATGTGAATGAGGCTTAGGTAAGATGAGTATATAGTATCCCCTCATACTTTTTTTTTCTCTCTCTCTCTCTTCCGTCCTCTCTTCCTCTCTTTTACGTCCTCTCTCTCTATTTCTCTCTCCAGTCTACTATTTTTATCTTAAGACCCTCTGTTTTTATATCTTTTGATTCTTTCAATCTGTTCCTCCTCTCATTCAATTTCTATTCTTCTTTTCTCTCTCTTTACTCTCTCGCTTCTGTCTTTACGATCTTTTCTTCCTCCACCTCTTCATCCTCCTCCTCCTCCTTCGTTTCCATCTCCCCCTCATACCCCTTTTTTCTTTTCACTTCCCCCTGCTCCTCCTTTCATCTCCCCCCCCCCTCTCCTGTCCCCATTTCTACCCTTCTTTCTTCTCTGTTCTTGTTTTCCTTTTATCCTCCATTTCGCTTTCCCGTCCTTCTCTCCCGTTCCATTCTTCTTCCATTCTCCTTCCTTCTAATCCATACATCCCTCCTTCCTTCCAAACTTTCCCCTCCCCCATTCCAATCCACGCACCCCTCCTTCCTTCTAATATTCCCCCTTCCCCTTTTTTTAATCTTCCCCCTTTCCAATTTCCCCCCTTCCCCTCTTTCTAATCTTCCCCTTCCCCCCCTTTCTTATCACCCCCTTCCTCCCTTTCTAATCTTCCCCCTTCCTCCCTTTCCCCTCCTTCTAATCTTCCCCCTTCCCTCCTCTTCCCAATCTCCTCCTTCCCTCCCCTTTCTAATCATCCCCCTTCTTCCCCCTTCCATTCACCCCCTTCCCTCCCCTTTCCAATCATCCCCTTCCCTCCCCTTTCCAATCGCCCCCCCCCTTCCCCTTCCCCTTTGAGGCCGCGTGTCCCGGATGGTGTCACCGCTGATGCAGAGATAATTATCCACTTTCATACTAATCATGTGGCCATGTTGGGCTAATCCTCATGATTGCGGGGAGCGTAATGTGGATGTCCCGTACGCTTCAAGTGTCATGAGGTCTGTGTTTTTGTTGTTGTTGTTACAGGTAAAGTTATGGTAATTATAGATAATCATGGAGATGAAAAAGAGAAAAAAAGATAAGATATGTTGACAGTGATTTTTTTGATGATGAAAGTTTGATTTCATGACAGGTTGTCTGTGTTTTTATGCCTCAAGGGAAATATTCCTTAAGATAACATTATATACTATTATATTCGTCGACGGAATTACATAAAAATATATAGTATTAGAAACAAGTGCATAAACACACTCACTCGATTTGCCTTTGACTGTCTATCTGTCTGTTTCTATCTTTCTGTCCCTGTCTATGTCAATCAATCTCTGTCTCTCTACTTGTCTGTCTGTCTCTATCTCTCTGTCTGTCTGTCTCTGTTGCTCTGTCTGTTTGTCTCTGACTGCCTGTCCGTTTATCTCTCTATCTATCTCTAAATGTCTGTGTCTCTGTCATCTATCTTTTACTCTCTGTCAATATGTCTCTATCTATTTGTCTGTCTATCTGACTGCCTGCCTGCCAGTCTATATGTCTGCCCCCCCTTCTCCCTCCCTCCCCACCCCCCCAAGTCCTCACCTCCTTAAACGTAAAGACTGGATCTAGAAAATGCACATCACCCGTCTGACCAGTTGTATAATATTGCAAGTTACCACACTAGTTTTTTTCTCCCCTTCTTCTCAATACCTTTTCTATTATCGTATTATGCGTATGTGTTTGCCTCTGGATAGAAAGCCTGAGAAAAAGTTTCGTTAGAAGAGGGAACAAGTCATGAAAGTTAATCTTGTTTTGCGATCTGTGACTCAAGTTAAGACACTGGAGGTAGGTACTTTTTTTTACTGATGTGATTAGCGAAAACGAAAGGAAATTTATAAAGTTAATTAATGTTGTATTAATCAAGTAAATGAATATTGTATTAATCAAGATCATGAATATTGTATTAATTCAGATAAGGAATATTGTATCAAACAAATAAATGATAATATTGAATAATTTAAGAAAGCGATTAATGAACTGAACATGGTTTATGTAAACAGATAGATTAATCATAGTTATAAATAAATAAGACTACATGTAGAGAAATAACAACCGGATCGATGAACAGTTAGAGTAAACAAATAAATAAATAAGTAAATAATTCAATAGATTAATGAATAACCTAGTAATTAAGTAAAAAAACAAAGAATACCCACATATATAAATATAAGACATCTATAATTGAAACTCTTTATCCACATGATCCCTTGAACTTATCATTAACCGCGAATCACAACAAAGAAGAAATTTCACTTTCTGTTCGTCGTCTTCACTCTCTCTTTTCGTCTTCAAATGTTTTTCTTGGTGGTTGTCGCTACTCAGAAATTATCTCCCTGTCTATCTATCTATTTATTTATGTCTGTATGTCTGTCTATCTGTCTGTCTATCCATCGCTCTATCTATCTATTTATTGATTTGTCTGATTATATATCTCTCTATCTGTTTATGTATCTAGCTACACAAATTTAAAGGGATAGATAGATATATAGACAGAAATATAGAAATAAGGAAAAATACACATCCACAAATAGTTATAGATATAGAAATAGGACTGGATAGAACGATTGATAGACCATGAAAAGGCCATTCAATCACAGCCTGTTATTTGACGACGTTTCCACCTGCCGTTACATCCTGCCGGCGACCGCAGAAGGGCAGGACCGCTGGAGAGCGCGCGTGCGTGGATGACCTGTCGAAGTGCGGTCGTCTGTCCCCGCCCTCACTCTTCAGCAGACCACGCCCATGTCCTTAACGGCATTGAGTCGTTAAGGCGAAGGATTTTGAGGTTGAGAAGGGAGGATTCCGAGGGTGGCAGAGCGTGATGGGGAAATTGGCGGGAAAATCGGGCCGGACGAGGAAGAGTCCCGGATGAGGAGGTTTTGTACGGAGGGATACGAGTATATGTTTCTTTATTATTATTATTATTATTGTAATCATTTCTTCCTCTTTTCTTTTCTTGTTCTCTTTCGTTGTGTTATTTTTTGTTTTTTCTTTCTATCTTTCATTGCCTTTCTTTTTGTTTTGCTCTTATATCCTTTTTATTTTTTTTTTCATTATAGATACCTTGAATTCGTCCTTTTTTACCAATCAGGAAATATATTTTGGGGTATGATTTTCTTGGGGTGGGGTTCATATTTGGTAAGAAATGACGTGCCGACCGTTATGATAATTCCTACATTAGTCAAGTGGTCTAAAAATGGATAAAAATTGAAAGAGATAAAAAACATTATTTTGGAATGCAAAACGGTCACTCAAAACGGTTTCTCATTTGAAATTTTCAAAATAAAAGCGCGCGAAATTCATCCCATGTCTACGAGGAAGGTCTACTCGTTGCCTCACAAGGCGTGACTTATTACAGCTATTTGCAGTGTGGTTTCTTGCATATATTTACCTTTTTATCTTACTTTTAAAATCCATCATATGCTTATTATTTACTTTCTGAACATATGTTATGCATTGCGTAATGAAGAAGAAAAAAAGGAGATAATTGAACGTACATCCTTAGACACCATGTTGCCCGATCACTGACTCAGCATTACGTTTACTCATCAAGCATTACTCACTGAAGTGCCATCACCCCCCTTACTCACTACCATTACTCACCAAAGTGTCATCACAACTGCCACCCCTTTCATTACTCGCTGAAGCCTCACACTCACCCTTATTCACGGTCATTACTCATTACCAGACTCACCCCCTACAGTGCTCTCAACGAAACAGTGAGTAACGATCCAAAAATATCACCAGTTTGGCGTCACGCTTATATTGCCGAAGCTCATGTTGCGGTCACTCATCGTACAAAAAAGTGACGTAAACATAAGTTAAAGTACGGTACGGTGCAAGAGAGAGAGAGTGGAGGGGTGGAGGGGTGGAGGGGTGGATGGGTGGAGGGGTGGAGGGGTGGATGGGGTGGATGAGGGTGGAGGGGGGGAGGGAGGTAGGTAATTTACATACCTACGTGATGAGCGCTGTCTAGTGACCGTCTTGCGATCTGTCTTGTCTGTCTGTTCCTTTCTCTTTCTTTCTCTCTCTCTCTCTCTCTCTTTCTCTCTCTGTTTACCCCTATCTCTCCCTCTCTTTGTCTGTCTCTCTCTCTCTCTTTCTCTCTCTCTCTCTCTCTCTCTTCTCTTCTATCTCTCTCTCTCCTCCACTAATAAAGAATTAACAAACCAAAAATAGGGATCTTAATTGGAGGGGTGGGAGTGAGGGGGAGGAAGGGGGAGGGGTCATCATCCTGCTTTCCCATATTAAAGCAGTTTTCGACGTAATACGAATTACCACATTCCTACAAGGTTAACAGAATCGTGAAAAGCTACCAAGTAAAAGTACAACCAAAACACTTTTCCGTAGTGAGAAAACACACACACGAGATATTCCCCCGAAGAAAGAAGGAAAGAAAAAGGAAGAAAGAATGAAAAATGAGGAAAAGAGAAAAAAAATGGCAAGGCAAGTGGAGAAACGGTTATTGCTCAGTCACACAGCATTGCTTGTTTCACTAGACAAAAGCAGAAACTCTTTCTATTTCGTTTGTTTTCACATTATGCAAAAGGTCCTTAAAATAGAATACTCAACACAATCAACGTAACTTCCATAACAATAATGTTATCTTTTTTATAACACAAATTGTGGTATTTGGGCGGAAACTGAATTGTATTTAACAAACGATACTAAACAGCTTTTTTGCATGACAAAATACGACCAGACAAATAGTCATTATGTGAGTACTTTCATTAAATCTTGTTAAAAGTATATGACATTCTTTTTTAGTCTCCCGCAAAATCATTTAACTATATTGTTAAGTAACCTTTACTCCCGTAACGATTTACTTTCATCGTAATACAAATAAACTACTTACTCATAATGTTCTTGTGGATGCTTTACCACCTCGTGCGCTCATTCCCCAATCAAAAAATCAAAGAAAATAAATGAAACCTGCTTTGATAAATCGCAGCTTCTAATCACTTGTTCAAAAATACTACAGAAACTGTTCTTTAGGTGCCAACGCCGTGATACTGTAGTCAGTGTGCAGGTATTAGTGGTTATGTTATACGTCGAAGCATATGGTGTGGTGAAGACAACGAAAATTTAGTGTAAAAACAAAGCGTTAAGGATGCTGTTGTACTGTCTGTATGAATATGTGGAATCACTACTATTTCCTAAGATATGCTAGAATTTTGGTTGGTGGCGGGAAGGAACTGACATCCAGGAATGTTGGAAAGAAAGACGAGGCACAGGGAGATAGAAAGGAAGGGGATAACCCATTGACGTACCTCTCTCTCTCTCTCTCTCATACACACACACACACACACACACGCACACGCACACGCACACGCACACACACACACATACACACTACACTACAAACGAACAAACAAACAAACAATCACAAACGCATGTGCACTCAAACACATTCAAAGCTACACGAACACACATGATTCCACATCTTTGTAGCCCATAATAAAATCATTTTCTGATAGAGATGTCCACGATGAACAAAAAATCAAACTCACATGACCAACCAAAGCCTTGAAGCCATAAATATCAGTCACCCGAGGCCATTTAAGTATAACGCATCATTAAATACTTATCTAAACTCATTGGCTCATATCTAAAAAAAGAAAAAAAAGAGATAGATAGAGATAGATAGATAGATAGATAGAGAGAGAGAGAGAGAGAGAGAGAGAGAGAGAGAGAGAGAGAGAGAGAGAGAGAGAGAAGGAAGAGGAAAAAGAGGAAAAAGATGCTGCGGCTGAGAATAAGATGCTATAGCAATTTAGTTTCTCACGGAAGCGGTTCGAGTCCTCGTACCATCAAGGAAGATCTGCAATTATCACAGGACTCCTTGTCAATTTCGAGGTGTTTCTAATTTATAATAACTTAACGAATGCATAATCTAGTCTTTGGTGATATTCTGGAGTGAAAGAGTGCGATAGATAAATAGATAGATGAATACATAGATAGAGATAGATAGAGATAGATAGATTAGATAGATAGATAGAGAGATAGATAGATAGATAGATAGATAGATAGAGAGAGACTGAGAAAGACTGAGAAAGACAGAGAAATAGAGAGCACTTAAAAGAAAAACGAAAGAAAGAAATCAATGATAGTTCGAGAGAGAGTGAGGACGACCAACGAGAGAGTTCGAGAGAAAGAGAAAGGAGTTCAAGAGAGAGAGAGAGAGAGAGACAGGTAGTCAGACAGAGACCGAATGACTCTAACCTCCCGGGCTACGAGTCTCATCCACACAACCCGAGTCCAAAAACCCTGAACACTTTCAGCACTTTCTTCCCCTGGCTCATAGAACGAACGGAAAATTAAGCGTAATGAAGACAAGGTGCGGAATATCATCCACTCTTTACGTAGACCTTGGCCGGGTTGTCGCCACATGCTTTGTTTACATCATTCGCCATTGGAATGTCTGGAAGGGGTGGTTGGGGTGGGGTGGGGAGGGGATGGGAG
>NW_028234413.1:36509316-36521816 GCF_977035675.1 Penaeus japonicus | reverse complement strand
GCTTCTTCCATCACCTGTCACTTCCTCCTTCCTACTTATTACATAAAACAGTATTAAGAAGTAATTTGTTGTTCATGAGAAATCATTGATGTGGCCGAGCTGAGAATGGAAAAAAACTTTTATTTTTCATTAATCGAAGTATGGTAATGTTTATTGCCTGAAAATTGTTCGGAATCGGCTTTTGTGCACAAGGCAGCGTACGAGTGATGAATAGGCAATGAACCCATCTTTAAATTAAATAATAAAAAAAACAGTGTGGTAAAAGACATCATTATATTAACTTTTGCCTGTTTCTCCTTCCAGGGTCTTCACATGCGACGGCCCAAGAAGCGCCGGCGCCAACGCCCCAGAATCCAGCCTTCCAGCCGTTTCTAGGATCCCCTTCGCCCTTCCCGTTCCAAGGATTTGCTGGATTACCTGGCTCTCCCAGTGCTTCCCCGAGGCCGCTTAACCCCTTTTTCTCTGGGACGTTTAATGGCCAACCTGCTGGCAATCCTTTCCTGCCTCCTCTCGTCGGTCCCAACCAGCAGTTCGCATTTCAAGTGCCACCAGGTTTTCCAGGGAGTGCCATTCCAGGGCCACAGTTCCAAGGTTTCCCAGGATCTCCACTGACAGGCAGGCCTCCGCCACAGGGTATAGCAAATGGCTTCCCAGGTCAGTTCAGTCAACCAGGCTCCTTCCAGGTTCAGCCAAATCTTTCAGGTCAGCCCAATCTTGTAGCAGGACGTTTTCCTGACACCTCTCCAATTTCTCCTCTTAGAGAGGTTCCAGCAACAGTGAATGATGGCCAGATCTCTGGACGCGGTTTAGATTTTGGAAACGGAGATTCATTGGATTTCTCCAACAACAGTCCTACAACACAAGCACCATTCGCCCCGGCGACGCCTTTATCATCTCCTCCTACCACGCCAGTTGTACCAGATACTACAACCACAACAAGAAGTCCTCCAACCTCCACTGCAGCCCCTTCAACTACAATACCAACACTCCCAACCACAACTACTACCACTACAACTTCGACGACTATGCAGCCTAGCACCACAACGACTCCACCACCAACTACTACTACAACTTCATCAAGTTCGCTGCCTAGTACTACCACTCCACCATCCACAACCACAACAAACCCTCCATCAACAACTACCTCTACCACCACCTCATCAACTACCACAGCCCAACCAACCCTTTCAACCGCTTCCACTACAACAGTTTCACGTCCAGTTGTAGGGCAGAAGAGTAGAACTGAAACTGGAAGAGGTTCTCTAGCGTCTCGTCTACAGAACTTTGCACAGCAGGCTTCAAACAAAAGAGGAAATGGACAAGAAAAAGTCTTACTTTCACGCCCAAATAGAGTTCAAGGTCAAAACTCTGCAGGAAGAGAATCCGAACCGCAAAGTCTGGGAAATACGATATCCGAGTCAAGTATTCAGTCACAAGATGATTATGATCAATCTACATCTGACACACAATCACAACCTGAAGCTTCTATAACAACCTCCACTACAACCACCTCTCTGCCAGCTTCAGTTAGTACAGAGAAAGCCAAGAAAAGGGGAAGGAAACGACCTCTTACTCGCACTCAACAATTTCTTGAAAGGCTTCAAAAGCTCCGGGAGAGACGTCTCACATCTACA
Organism: Penaeus japonicus; assembly: GCF_977035675.1. Classification (NCBI taxonomy): domain Eukaryota; kingdom Metazoa; phylum Arthropoda; class Malacostraca; order Decapoda; family Penaeidae; genus Penaeus; species Penaeus japonicus. The sequence goes on along the minus strand of NW_028234413.1, from coordinate 36,520,182 downwards.
ACAGGTAGATCCCGACGACCAGAGCAAGAGAACAATGTCCAGGATAATCAGTTACCCCCTCGCAGCAGGACGCCACAGAGACAATCAGGAACTGATTTTAATAGCCGTCTTAGAAATAGAGTATTTGCTTCTCGGTCACCGACTGGTGGCGTAAGAAACAGAATCAGTGATGATGAAAACTCCTCTGTCAGTTTCCGAGCAACCAGACGACCGATCGGTATCCTTGGCTTTACAACAAAGAGGCCTCTTACTATAAGAGAAAGGCTTGAGCTCCATAGGCAGAATAATAGGTTTGTGCCCAAGCATCTCCGGACAACAACCAAACAAACAACAACTTCCACGCCACCACCATCAACAACCACAACAACAACAACAACCACAACCACAACCACTACAGAAATTCCAAGCACAGACTTATATTATGATTATATTAATGATTATGAACCAGAAGCACCAACTATAGAAGTTACAGAACGTGCCCCTACTACAACCACAACTAAGAATGTTCCTGAAACCAGAGTTGTCCCTACAGAAAGAACAAACTCAAAGGTTCAGAGCATCCGAGAGAGGATTGCTGCCATGCTTGGGGCAAATGGACTTGCTGGAAAGACTACAACTGAGGAAGTCCTGACTATTTTGGAGGAGGTAACAGTGAAGCCATTGTCTATGGCGACAACTGATACCTCTACTCAGTCCTCGGTCACAGTGACAGACAACCCTATTTTGATGGTTCACACTGATGAAGAATTTGGACCAACAGAAATGCCACTTGATGAAATCCTGTCAACAATAATAGAAACTATTGCAACTTCAGAGTTGCCACCCACCACCCAGGCACTACATTCCCCTCAACCATCTGTCGTAGTCACTACTCCAACTCCAGAATCTCTTCCATTCGTATCAATATCTACATCTGAACCTGAAGCCTCAACCACATCTAAGCCTATGGCTACTGATGAAACGGAAATTTCTTCCCCAAAGACACCAAAAATGGTAACCTCAACTGAACAGGAATCAACTTATAATGAAACCAATGTAGAGGAAACAAACCTGTCCTCAGGAACCATCCCTGACTTTACCGATTCCATAGCTGATGTATTTAAAGCTGAACACACAGAAATTCCTGAATTGATTACAGATACTTTGAATCGACCCGCAACAGAAGATCCTCTTGTCCAAGATTTAATTGCTCAATTAGTTTCTGAAGGAATTATCACAGAAGTTAACGCCAAATCAGAGGTCCGTACACCAGAGATGAGTGAAGAATCGACCATAGTAAAAGAAGGGCTGTCACAAACTGAAGAAAGACAATCAGCACTTAATGAGGAAGCAGGAACCGAAGACCTAGAAATAAATGAGGAGAAAAATCCTGTATCTGAAGATCAACCAGTGGCAACATCTGTAGATAACCAAAAGCATAATAATCATGATATGGACATGGAAGTATCAGAAAAAGAAAAGGAAACAATAACTGATAATCAGAATAACACCAGTGAGAGCCTTACCATGTCAAATGCAAGTCAAAAAGCAATGGAAGAAGCACATATGTTGGTTTCCATAGATCAACATGCGAATAAGACCTCACAAGAGGTAGATGATCAAATTAAGGTCATGACAAACTTTTCACTTGGACCTGAAGACCAAGCTGATCATCTGCAAGTCGGGATTACAGAACATTTTATACAAGGCCCTGAAAATGAAACAGAGGTGGTAGATGCTCCTCAAGAGCAAGAACATCAAATTGAGATTATTGAAGAAACTACACTAAGAGATGAAAACACGGAAGAACATACACAAAACCCTGAAGACCAAGCTGATGTAATGATAAGTCCTACTGAAGGAAAGGCTGAAGGTACAGAGGAAATTTCACATGAAGTAAAAATGCATGATGAGAAAGATCTAAATCAAGCTGAAGTTATGAAAGAACCTTTGCAAGAGCCTGAGGTGACTACAGATAACACTACCGGAGGATCCAAAGATCAACTTGTTACCGAAGAATTTGCACAAGGATTTGAAGAAGAGACTGTATTCACACAAGATCCTGTTACAGATTCTGAAGACCAAGAGATCACAGAAACTCCTACAGAACCAACTAGAGGTCAGTTGAGGACAAATGAAGGTCAAACCTCAATGATCGATAGTAAAACTATTGCAGCCGAAAACCAAACATCAGAAAATAAACATCAAACTCTAACAGAAAATACAGAAGGTATAGAAGATATAGTGGTGGTAACTACTGAAAGCCAAACTTCTATTCCTGAGGACCTAAGAGAAACTGATGAAAACCAAACAACATTAACTGAAGACCTAGAATTAACAACAGAAAATGAAATGGTTACTACAACTCAAACACAATTGACTGGAAGCCAAACAAGAACCACTCCTTTCACTGCAACAACCGAGCCACCATTGTTAACAGACATTACAGATATTCCGACCACGATTCTAACCACTGAAGAGATAATTGCATCTGAACTGGAAACAGACCCATTTGTGACACTGTCTGAAGATGGAGAAGTGACAGTAGACTCGCTTTCATCTACAGCTCTACCGATTTCTACAACAAGTGAAATTCCAACTACCTCTAAACTGCCTTCGCTCATAAAGATTCCTGTCCTTTCAAACCGAACAACAACAACTCTAAAGCCAACCATAACACCTCCAAGAATGCCAGGCTTTAATCCGTCCAGCCCACGAGTATCATCTGTAAAAATGATGGATACAACCACAAGATTCCAGAAAAACTCTACCGACAGCACGACCGATTTACCACCGACCACAACCCCTGAGAGCCAGCTAGAGGATTATATCACCTCTAATGATGATGCTCTTGAAACCCCACCTCCAGTTCTCGTCACTGAGACACCAGTGTTTCAGGAAACCACATCTCCAGAAGGAGAAATAACTCCTACAGAAGAGAATGAAGTTGATACTACACTTTCCATGAATCACTTGCACATGCTTCTGCACAGTTTTGACATTACTTCCATTCGACCTGAACTTGCTGCAATGAATCACGTGCTGGATTTTTCCCTATCATCCACAGATCAAGGTGAAGAGTTGGGATCAAACACAGATGTCACTGGTAGTCAGAACTTTGATTTTGATTATGATCTAGAACCTGCATCTACTGAGCAAGTAATTGTTACCACAAGCCTTCAAACTCCAACATTTGCAGCACTGGCAACGGATAACCAGGGAGGGCAAAATATTGTTGATTCTACCACCCCTCAGGGTATCATGATAACAGAAACTAATACACCGACAGTGCTGAATATGGAAGTAGCTGTGTTAACAGTCTCTGAACCTTATTCTAAAGTGCAAAATATCACTGAATCTCCAAAAACCGCCGAGAAGTCAGTAAGCATTTCAACTGTAGAAAATTCCACAATGGAAGATGTAAAAACTATTCCTGAAAGTGCTACAGAAGCAGTGACTGATCCTATGGAAACTACTACAGAAACAGTGAGTGATTTCATGGAAACTACTACAGTTACACCAGTTACAACTACAGAGGAGGAAGAAATTCCTGAGATAAAGGAACCATTGAATACAAACAACAAATCAGACAATACTATTCATGCACCGACAAGCCAAGTTTCTACAGCTGTGGGAAAAGCAACCATTGCAGTTGTTACCCCTTCCCCAACTTCTACCCCGGAAGAGAAAGAATCTGATACTGAAACAAATGTTGAAGTTTCAGCAGGCAATAAGGCTCTATCAAGAGAGGATAGAGAAAGGCAGAGATTGGCATGGCTCAGGAAAAACGGCAGCAAAGATGGACAACAGCCAAGAACCAGGCAACTTCAATCATCACAGAGAAGGACTTCTGTCCCCACTGGAAATGTTCGATCAACGCCAGAAAGGCCTAAATCTCCCACTGGAAGGAGGCTTAGTTTGAGTGAATTACTTAGTCAGAGAGCTGCACCAACGGGAAGCATTACAAAAACTTCTACCTCACAGAGGGAGAATGATGTACAGCCATTCACCTCCACCACTACTCAACCTCCAAGGATTCGGTCACAGACTGTAAAAGTAGATATAGAACCTATCATTGTGAAAGAAACCCAGCCTCAGCCCATTACTGAAACACCATCTGACTCTAAAAACAGTCCAAAACAAAATGAAGCTCTCAGAAGGTTCCTAGAGCTAAACAAACAGATGCTGAAAGCTTTGGCTGACAAGAAGAGTTCTACTACTGAGTTGCCAGATGAACCTGCCACAACAGTATCTCCTAAGCAAAATAATGCACAACCAATATTTACTACAAGGCTTCCACCACGTCTTGACAAATTCCGAGCCATAACTGAAACTACACTGACTTCAAATGATAATGAAAAATCATCCACAACAAACTTAATTCCAAAGAACAGAGCAACAAACCCAGTGGCCTCTACTAGAAGAGACAATACACAGCCACGCACAAGTACATTCCTAAGACCTGTGACTAATCCAAGGCCATCTGTAGCACCTGGAGATGATAATTCTGGTCCAAGAAGCAGACCAACATTTATTAGTTCCCCACCCTCAACAAACTCTCGCAGCAACCCTCCTGGCCTTCGACCTGAGAGCAGAACTGACAATACAGGTACACGATCTCGACTCCCACCACCTACTCGTCGCCAACGTCCAAGATTTCCAGGAAAGAGGCCAACGATTGGTCCCCTTAGACATAATGTATCTCACCCTTTGACAGCTCGTCCTACCCGCTTTGAAAATCAAGCAGAAAAGCAAAATAAAGAAGTACCTTCGTCACCTGTACCTAATCGGGAATCGGTCTCACAGTCAGTTGCTGAGCCAGAAAAGAGGCCAGTACAGCCGCCTAGAAGGTTTGGATCTGTAACATCAGCTCCAAGAAGGAACCAGTTTTCAACTCCTAGAGGACGCAGAAAAGGTATTAGGAAGAGGGTGCAAAACAATAGGGTTAGCCCAACCAGAAGGCGAAAACCAACAGCTAGTCCAAGATTTACAACAGAAATTGATGAAGTAACAACACATGAGCCTTCAACAACTGCAGTACCAGAATTTACAACACTACCACAGGAAGAGGATCTGACAATTCCAGGTTTTGAGAGTACTACTCAGAACTTCTTTGATACAACATTTAGATCTGATTTGGAAAGAACTACTTTCCCTCCAGAGGAAGAAACCACTTTACAGGACTTCTCAGTAACCTCTCGGGGTCGAGTTAAGTTTGAGAACAGGCATAGACCAACACAACTTCCTAGGATCACAGAACGTCCAAGGCATCGCTCAACCTTGGCAAGCAAAGTGGCTGCCTTCTCCACCAATGAAGATGCAACAGTTCAACCTGTCACACGACCTCTGAAACCTGATACTCCAGAACCACCAAAACCTTCATCCACATTTAAACCTTTTGAATTTGAAACTTCTGCTACTACCATTTCCCCCACACGATTTTTCACGGAGTCAGCTAGTGGAATTTCTTCCTTCACTGGCTTTGATTTTGATACAGATACAACTCCTCCAACTACATTTACTGAAGATTTCGAAGATTCAACTCAAACATCTACAGATAGATTTGTGAATTCCCAAAACTTTGTACCCACTACCTTTTCTCCATTCAAAGATAATCAAAAACAGTCTGTTTTCACAAATTTACATCAGACAACAAACAAAGGTCATATATCAAGACCTTCACACATCAGTGACATAAATGAAGCGTTCTTCGCAGAGGAAGACCCACCTTTTGTTAATAAGCAAGAAACAGAAACTTTTCCACCGGCCTTCCCAACTACGACTCCGGATAACTTTTTCCACAGGGAAATAAAAGAAAAAGAAACTTTCCCACCAGCTTTTCCAATTACAACTCCAGATAACCCTTTCTTTGAAGAAATAAATGATGCAGATGCTTTCCCACCAGCACTGACAATCACACCACCATCAAATTCATTCTTTGTGGATGATCAAGATACTGCAACTTTTTCACCTAACTTTGCAACAACAGTAAGGCCTAACTTCAACTTTGAGAAAAAACAAGAGGCACAAACGTCCCGGCCTTCATTCCAAACAACAATCCCACCTAACACTGTTACACCCAGGATCATTGTTGTTGCTCTTCCAATTTTGAATCAGGCCTCGAATTCTCCAAACAATGGCAATCCCTTACCTGCAGTTTCTTCACCCCAGTCACCTGTTAATGAAAGACTGGCATCTCCAATAAATCAAGAATCATCAACTCCCTTCCCTGATGTCATTCCACCTCAGACTGACAAACCGCTGGGACGTGTTCAAGTGACCTCCGAAGCAGGATTTATCCCTCGAGAAGTTCATCGACCATCAACACTTACGGGCGGAGTCAAGATCACAGCTGAAGAAGGCTTCATTCCTCGGGATGTGGTACTGCAGCCACCACCATCACCACTACCACAACCAGATCAAACACACCCAACTCTCACACTTCAAAATGATAGCAAATCCGGAACACTTCGTAGTTCTGGAAATATTGAATTTGTGAATGATCACGGTGTTTCTAGTCAAGGTTCATTTAGCAGCTCTCCATCAACGACTACTCAGGTTCCGTTTCGCCCGGTGATTACAGTAGATAGCTTACTAACTTTTCTTGGAAATGACAATTCTAACAGCAACAAGGAGAGGTCTGAAAGGCCTAGTCTCTCCCTAACTCCAACAACTAACCCGCCATCTCCTATTGGCACTACTTCATTTACCCCTAATTTCAAACTTCAGTCAACTAGGTTCTTCAATCAGAGGAATGATACTCCCAGTAACTTTCCTGCTGAATTCTCACTACCAACGACGATTTCTCCCCCTCTCCGACCATCACCCTTCTTGAATGGTCGCCCTACAATTCGTGATGAGTTTTTCAATGCTCCACAAAGTGGTTTTACTCCTTCTACCACTTTACTCCCTCCCGAAAATCCATCTACAAGACAATCTATCCTCCTGCGGCCCTTAGAAAACCTAACTCCACCATCTGCTCCCTTCATCCCCTCCACACCTTCTCCAGGTAGTCCGCCACCACGATCTGATTCAAAACCAAACCGAAATAGTAATCTGCGACCATTCCTGCCACCCTCACCTACTACATCTAGACCAAGAACATCTACTCTTGCAACCATACTTGGCACTTTGATCACCAAAAAGCCAACTACCACAGCACAACCAACAACTAAACCACCCACAACTACACCCCAATCTTTCACAACCCAAGATTCAATCTTTGCCCCTTCCTCAGACCCACCCTTCTCAAACCAGCTGGGAACAGAACCCCCAACACTAGCTAGCATCCAGCCACCTTTTGGCAATAGGGATCACATCACTACTGCCAACCCCTCAAAGCCTTTCGACGGCGATAGGAACCACTTGTCCTCCCAAGGGCAGGTGACCCCAGCAACAACTGGTGACCCCAACTTCCCCAGTAGAAGCAATGGCCAAGATTCCAGCAGGCTTCCTTCACCTTCCAGCAGGCCGGGTCCCCCATCACTCGAGTCCATACCCTCCCAGAATGCCTTCAATGGGCAAGATGACATCCGCTTCTCTGTTCGTCCACCTTCAGATAATGACAGCCCATCTGAGGGGTCTGCGGATGCCCCACCTGCCCTCACGCCTTCCCAATTCCCATCTCCGGTGAGCAATAGCCTACCCCCCTTCCCTTTGTCCTCCAAACCCAATCCGAATCCCTTAATCAAATTCCCCTCAAGACCCTCTGGCGACCGACCAGTCTTAATCTCCTCCAACCGCCCGTCAGGTGTGGTCTCAGACAAAGAGTCCTCATCCTCAGCCGATCCTTTGCTGCTTCTGACGACGATTAAACCTCGTCCTGAGTCACCGCCAAGCCATATACAGGATGGAGACAGTGCTTTCTTTTTCCTGTCTATGGATGGCCATGTGACCACCCACAGCACACCTGCTTTTGTCCCCAACAGCCAATCCTCTTCCTCAAGCACCCATAATCAGCCACCCTTCAGCAGCAATAACAATCAGCCTCATTTTGATAGCAGTCAGGCACAGCTTTCTAACAATAAAAACGAATCACCATTCTTAAATGATAACACACAGTCATTGTTTCCTAAAGATCAACCACAGGTTTCAAATAATAGACAGCCATCTTTTAACAACAAACAGTCTCCATTTAACAATGATAACAGACAATCACCATTTGAAAATGATAACAGACAATCACCACCATTTGACAGTGATAACAGACAGTCACACATAGGTAATGATAGACAATCACAATTTGGAAATGATAATAGACAACCACAAGTTGGTAACAATAACAGACAGACACAGTTTGGCAACAATGATAGACAACCGCAGTTTGGCAATGATAACAGACAGTCACAATTTGGGAACAATAATAGACAACCACAATTTGGGAATGATAATAGAAGACCACAGTTTGGCAACGATGATAGACAACCACAATTTGGGAATGATAATAGAAGACCACAGTTTGGCAACGAGGATAGACAACCACAATTTGGGAATGATAATAGACGACCACAGTTTGGCAACGAGGATAGACAACCACAATTTGGGAATGATAATAGACGACCACAGTTTGGCAGCGAGGATAGACAACCACAATTTGGGAATGATAATAGAAGACCACAGTTTGGCAACGAGGATAGACAACCACAATTTGGGAATGATAATAGAAGACCACAGTTTGGCAACGATGATAGACAACCACAATTTGGGAATGATAATAGAAGACCACAGTTTGGCAACGAGGATAGACAACCACAATTTGGGAATGATAATAGAAGACCACAGTTTGGCAACGAGGATAGACAACCACAATTTGGGAATGATAATAGAAGACCACAGTTTGGCAATGATAACAGACAATCGGAATCTAGCAATGATAACAGACAACAAGTTGGCAATGATAATAGACAACCTGAATCTAGCAATAACAGACAACCACAATTTGGCGACGATAACAGACAACCACAATTTGCACATGATAACAGACGACCACAATTTGGAAATGATGATAGACAGCCACAATTTGGAAATGATAATAGACAACCACAATTTGGCAACAACAGAGAACCACACTTTGGAAATAACAGACAGACACAATTTGGAAATGATAACAGACAACCACAATTTGGAAATGATAACAGACAACCACAATTTGGAAATGATAACAGACAACCACAATTTGACAACGATAACAGACAACCACAATTAGGCAATGCTAACAGGCAATCACCATTTGATAATGCTAACAGACAACCATTTAACACTGACAATCAATCGCTATTTAACAAAGATAACAGACAATCACAATTTGATAATGATAACAAACAGCAATCTGATAATGATGACAGACAACCATTCGCCAATGATAACACACAACAGTTCAATAATAACAAACATTCTACTTTTGATAAAGATAACAGACAACCACCATTTGTCAATAACGACAGAAAAACGTCCTTCAACACTGATGGACAATCACAAACACAATTCTCTCATGATAACAGCCAGCCATCCTTTTCAAATGAAAACACACATTCATCCTCCAACATAAACCCGTCACCGTTTGCTAGTGATGAAGAGCAATCACCACCTCCCAACAGCAATAATCAACCAACACTCACCAACAATAATAACCAACAACCTACCTTCGACAAACATTCTCCTTCAACCACAGGCCAAATTTCAAGTGATAAACCACTAACCAGTACTGAGAACCAATCCTCAAATACCAATCAGTTACTTGCTAATAAGAACAACCAATCACATGATCCAAACAACTTTTCTGTCGTTGATAACCAATCATCTTCCAGTGGTGAGTTGATTAGTACCCAAGATGCGATTGTGTCCAATGAATCTTTTATCCAAAGCAAAGACGATTCAACACCATCCAATAACATTCAGCCACTGATTGTAACTACTCCTGAACCAGTTATCCCTCAGACCAATCAGCCAGTTACTGAAACTAATGATGATTCATCAGTGAATAACTCTGAATCCTTAAATCAAAATAATCAGCCATTCATTGTAACAACCACCGAATCACCGGTGCCTAGCAGCAGGCAGCCATTCATAATATCTAGTACTCTTCCGAGCCCCAATCAGCCATTCATTATAACCAACACCGAATCCTCAGTTCCTATTAATGACCAGTTCTTAATAAGTGGCAATGATTCACCAGCCCCCCATACCAATCAACCGTTCATTATAACCTCCACTGAATCACCAGTTACTAACCCCCCCTTCATTATCACCAACACAGAATCAGATAGGGATGATTTGTTTGTCAATATCGTCGAAAATTCGCCGTTCTCCTTCCACAACAGTGATCCGATCTTTAAGGATAAACCTTTCGTTGAAACGACATTCATTACTGAAGATGGTACATTTATTAGTTCAGCTGATAACCCTTTCTTCCCAAGTAACATTGATGGATTTCTCTTTGACACAAACACCCAGTTGCCTTTCACAAGTACTGGTAGTAATGTGTTCTCAGCACCTGGTAGTCAGTCGTTTATACCCAATACAGATAACCAATCTCCATTCTCTGATACAAATAGCCAAAGTCCCAGTAGTACTACGCAGAGCCCATTAGCTTTTGCTGATACAAGTAGCCAGATACCATTCACGAATATTAATAACCAGTTTCCGTTCCCGAACAATGGACAAAATTCATTCTCAAATCCCAGTAACCAGGAAACATTCTTCAGTAACAACAAGCAGTCACCAAATATTACTCCAAATGGCCAAGTACTACTCTCTTTTGCAGACAACCAAGCAGTGTTTTCACCTACACCATTCTTCCAATCGACAACATCACCTCCAGCAACACCAGTACCCACTACAACACCTTTCCCTCACACATCTTCATCATCATCAATACCTTTCTTCCAG
>NW_028234413.1:36476816-36479316 GCF_977035675.1 Penaeus japonicus | reverse complement strand
TGCAATCATGATTACTATAATTACCGTAATATTCTCCAATAAAGGTTGAGTTTAAAATCCTAATCACAGATGGCACCACTTTTTCCTAGCACCAGCAGGAGAGGAAGCCTTGACGGGCGCCCATCCACGGTCTCTGCCAAGCACAACCTTCAGAGAGCGATGACACACAGCAAGATGCCGACCTCCGGATCGAAAGCACCGCGATGCAGGATGCGCAGGCAGAAAGACGAGAGGAAAGTGATCCAGAAGGGCTGCTTAGCAGTCGTTAGCTTAGGTCTCCTTCTTGTTCCCCGTCTCTTCATTTATTTTCATTAGGGTGATTAATTCTTTCGCATTTGTTTATGAAAGTACACGCATTCTACAATTTTAGTCTACTACAATATTGATAAACACTATCTCACAAGACAGTAAAACAAACACAAAAAATAGGCGAACGCAAATATGGCTCTAGTATTATTACGAGTGAATGGAAGTGAGAGCGAAATATTTCGATTTGTCGGGTAAAGCTCCCTCGCGCTAAAATAAAATCCACCAGGGGTGCCTCGCAGGTGGCACTAGTTCTCGTCTTGGGCAAATATATCCCCGTCTGGAACGGATTAATCATTATATCAAACAGGAGAATCACACGAGTCACAAGACAATGCACTTGAAACTTAAAAAGCGCAATTTCCTGTCCCCAACAAGCAGAAGTAACATGACAGACGCAAGCTAATTCACATGACGCCGAGAATCTCCACCTCCATTTACATTGAGAGGTTCGAGTTACCAAATTACAGTGAAAAGTAGTAATGTTGTGCGGATTGTGGGTCGGGGGTGGGGGGGGGGACGTGCATAAACTACGGTCTTCTCTGCCATCAGGGTCATTTGCCAACACCTTTGTTTCCTTCCATAAACAGTGTCCTCTTTGCTGGTGGAAACAGTATACGAAGAGAGTGACAAGAGGCAGGGCTAGCGAACCCATATCCGTTACGGGTTATTTTTCCTTTTCTCTTTCTTGCTGAACTAATGCATTAAAGAATTTGGAGAAAGAATGGTATAGTGAATCGCGCTTCGTATGGCTCGATTACAGTTTTGAATCTCGTTTAGACACAACTAGTCCGGGGGAATGTAATTGTAATGTAACCAATACGGGAGGCTGGGCTACTTGAGATAACAAAGGGATTTAATTTGAGTCTGAGTGGAAACTGGAACCTGGGTTTTATTTAGTTTTATTTACACTTTGGAACGTTAAAATCGCTAGTAATAAGAATGCAGATTCTTTCTTTTAGTTTCCAGGTATTACGATTAGAGATCTTCAGCCACTTTGAAGTTATCTTGGGGCTTCATTTATTCTTCTGATTTGTGTGTGTATGTGTGTGAGGCATATTAAGTTCCCCTTTCATTTTTTCCTTGAGAAGATGAAATGTTGAGAGTTCAATTTATTTTTTAAAAATTATTATTATTATTATTATCATTATTATTATCATATATATATATATGTATGTATGTATATATATATATATATATATATATATATATATATATATATAAATTCATATATACATATATACATATTCATATACATCTATGTATCTCTCTTTTCTTCTTTCTCTTGACATTATGGCCATATGTGATCTACTTTTCATAATAACCAGAACGTAGATAATAAGTAAATAAAATCAATAACCACAAAAACATTCATGAAAGAAACACGTAAATTCGACTTCTATAGAATAATATATGTTTTTTTTCAGGTATATTTTCTTTCACTATGAGGGCTGACGCTTTTTTTCCTTTTTTTTATATAAAGAGATTTCGATTTAAAATGCCAAAGGAATAAATGCACCAATATATGCCCACTGCTCTTCTACGCTTACATAGTATGCCTATACCACCATTTTGTTAGTAGTTTCATCAGGAATTTGATAATTAGTGATAAATCTTAAAAAAAAAAAAATATTCATAGTTTCTCTTACATGTATGGTCAGTATGTATATCATTCATTAATAATTCAATGGAACAAGACTTATTATCATGAACAAAAGAATGAAAATAAAATGCCAATTCAAAAGATGATTTAATTTTCCTTTTATCAGAACCACAAGTCTGACGTCATCCTGTGAATTTCTGAATCGACAGAAACTTGATCTGTGACGTCACGAATTTGCACTGACGTCATTACGGCCAGGATGTCGCAGCCTCTTACATCGCTGACCCAAAATGAACACAAGCCATCATCTTCTCTTCCCCTTTGATCTATTTTTGTCAGTTCGAGAAAGGGAAAGAGAGAGTGAGAGTGTGTGTGTGTATGAGCGAGAGAGAGAGGGAGGGAGAGTGGGAGGGAGAGGGGGAGGGAGGAAGAGAGAGAGAGAGAGAGAGAGAAGGGAGGGAGAGGGGGAGGGAGAAAGAGAGAGAGAGAGAGAGAAGGGAGGGAGAGGGGGAGGGAGGAAGAGAGAGAGAGAGCGAGAGAGAGCTAGAGAATGAGAGAGAGAGAGAGAAAGAAAGATAGAAAGAGAGAAAG
>NW_028234413.1:36456816-36459316 GCF_977035675.1 Penaeus japonicus | reverse complement strand
ATAAAACGGAGAAGAAGAAGAATCATGAGGAGAGGGAGGCGGAGAAGAATAAGAATGAGAAGGAGGAGGAAAAGAAGAAAAAGGAAACAGAGAAGACGAAGAATGAGAAGGAGGTGGAGAAGAAGAAGGAGGAGGAAACGGAGAAGAAGAAGAAGAAAGAGGAGGAGGAGGAAGCGGAGAAGAAAAAGGAGAAGGAAATAGAGAAGAAGGAGGAGGAAGAGGCAGAGAAGATGAAGAAGGACGAGGAGTAGACGGAGAAGAAGACAGATGAAACGGAGACAGAGAAGGAGGAGGAGAGGGAGAAAGTAAAAGAAAAAGAAGAAGGAAGAGGAAAAAGAAAAAAGGAGGAGGAGGTAAAAGAAAAAGAAGGAGGAGGAGGAAAAAGAAAAAGAAGGAGGAAGGGGAAAGGGAAAAAGAAGGAAGAGGAGGAAAAAGTAAAAGAAGAAGGAAGAGGAAAAAGAAAAAGAAGAAGGAGGAGGAAAAAGAAAAAGAAGAAGGAGGAGGAGGAGGAGGAGGAAAACGAAAAAGAAGGAGGAGGAGGAAAAAGAAAAAGAAGAAGGAGGAGGAAAAAGAAAAAGAAGGAGGAGGAGGAAAAAGAAAAAGAAGGAGGAGGAGGAAAAAGAAAAAGAAGAAGGAGGAGGAAAAAGAAAAAGAAGAAGGAGGAGGAGGAAAAAGAAAAAGAAGAAGGAGGAGGAAAAAGAAAAAGAAGGAGGAGGAGGAAAAAGAAAAAGAAGGAGGAGGAGGAAAAAGAAAAAGAAGGAGGAGGAGGAAAAAGAAAAAGAAGGAGGAGGAGGAAAAAGAAAAAGAAGGAGGAGAAGGAAAAAGAAAAAAGGAGGAAGAGGAAAAAGAAAAAGAAGAAGGAAGAGGAAAAAGAAAAAGAAGAAGGAAGAGGAAAAAGAAAAAGAAGGAGGAGGAGGAAAAAGAAAAAGAAGAAGGAGGAGGAAAAAGAAAAAGAAGGAGGAGGAGGAAAAAGAAAAAGAAGGAGGAGGAGGAAAAAGAAAAAGAAGGAGGAGGAGGAAAAAGAAAAAGAAGGAGGAGGAGGAAAAAGAAAAAGAAGAAGGAGGAGGAGGAAAAAGAAAAAGAAGGAGGAGGAGGAAAAAGAAAAAGAAGGAGGAGGAGGAAAAAGAAAAAGAAGAAGGAGGAGGAAAAAGAAAAAGAAGGAGGAGGAAAAAGAAAAAGAAGGAGGAGGAGGAAAAAGAAAAAGAAGAAGGAGGAGGAAAAAGAAAAAGAAGAAGGAGGAGGAAAAAGAAAAAGAAAAAGAAGAAGGAGGAGGAAAAAGAAAAAGAAGAAGGAGGAGGAAAAAGAAAAAGAAGGAGGAGGAGGAAAAAGAAAAAGAAGAAGGAGGAGGAAAAAGAAAAAGAAGAAGGAGGAGGAAAAAGAAAAAGAAGAAGGAGGAGGAAAAAGAAAAAGAAGAAGGAGGAGGAGGAAAAAGAAAAATTAGGAGGAGGAGTAAAAAGCAAAGAGAAGGAGGGGGAAGAAAAAAAAGAAAAAAAGAAGGAGGAGGAGGAGGAAAACGAAAAAGAAGGAGGAAGAGGAAAAAGTAAAGAGAAAGAGGAGAAAGAAAAAGAAAAAAAGAAAAGGAGGAGGAAGAAAAAGAAAAAAAGAAGGAGGATAAGCATGAGGAGGAAAAAGAAAAAGAAGAAGGAGGAGAAGGAGGAGGAGGAAGAGGAAGATGGCGCAACACCAGGACTCCCAAACTCAAAATTGAAAACCTTCCGCCTTCTCCTTGACGCACGCACCAGCCGTTAGTCTTTTGTCACGGAAATATCAACTTGAAGGTCATCCGGGACTTTGGCGACATGGCGGCGCTTCGGTGTTGCGTCCTCTCCTTCTTCTCCTTCTTGTTCTTGTTATACTTCTTCTTCTTCTTCGTTTGTTGTTGTTGTTCTTCTTCTTCGTTTGTTCTTTCTTTCTTCTTCTCCTTCGTTTGTTCTTCTTTTTCTTCTTCATTTGTTCTTCTTCTTGTTCCTTTTCTTCGTTTGTTCTTGTTCTTCTTTTACTTCTTCGTTTGTTCTTCTTCTTCTCCTTCGTTTGTTCTTCTTTTTCTTCTTCATTTGTTCTTCTTCTTGTTCCTTTTATTCGTCTGTTCTTGTTCTTCTTTTACTTCTTCGTTTGTTCTTCTTCTTCCTCTTCTTCTTCTTTTTCGTTTGTTCTTTCTCTTCTTCTTTTTCGTTTGTTCTTTTTCTTCTTCTTTTTCGTTTGTTCTTTTTCTTCTTCTTCTTTGTTTGTTGTTGTTCTTCTTCTGTTTCGTTTGTTGTTGTTGTTGCTCTTCTTCGTTTGTTGTTGTTGTTCTTCGCTTGTTCTTCTTCTTCTTCGTTTGTTCTTCTTCTTCTTTTTCTTTAGTTGTTGCTCTTCTACTTCTTTTGCTGTTATTATTATCTTTATCATTATTATTGTTATTATTATTATTATCATCATCATGATTTTAATTATCATTATCATTATCATTATTAGTATTTATGGCGCTATTGTTATTATTGTCATTATCATCACTGTCATC
>NW_028234413.1:36446816-36449316 GCF_977035675.1 Penaeus japonicus | reverse complement strand
TGTAATACTACTAGTACAAATAAATTTCATGATTTTTTTTTGTGCCATTCATAGACATTATCATTATTCCTATCATCAATGTCTTTATTTTTAATTGTTCGTCCAGTATCATTTTCATTATTGCTGTAATTTTTTGTTACTACTACCGAGATTATCATTATTATTATCATCCTTATTATCATCACTAATATCATTATTATCATAACTGTCATGAACATTATTATCATTATAATTATTAATATTATTGTCATTATCAATATTATCAATATCATTATTATTCAGTGTATTATTGATGTTATTATCATTACTATTACTATCATTATTGATGTTATCATCATTATCACCATTATTATTATTCATACTATCAATATTGTAATTTTTATCATCACTATCCGTGTTATCATTATTTTCATCATTATCACTCTTTGATATTGTTATAATAATTTTATTATCATTATCATTATTACTTATATCTTTTTTGTTATTATCATTATTATTGTTAATCGCTTTCATTGTCATTATAATTATTATTATCAACAATATCACTGTCATCATTATTCCTATTATTGTTGTTATCATTTATATTATCATTATCATTATTACTCCTATCATCATTGTTATCATAATCATCTTTATCATTGTTTTCATTATCATCATTACTCTTATTACTCTTATCATCATCATTAGTAATACTAACATTATTGTTGTAATTATTATCATTTTTACTATCATCACAATTATTGATAATTTATCATCATCATTATTGATATTATTTTTTTTTGTTATTGTTGTTAATACTGATATTATTATCATCATTACTACTATCATCATTATTATGATTATTACCTCTATTATTATTATCATTATTATAAATCATCATTATTATTATCATTATTGTTATTGTTATTGCAATCATTATTATCATTATCGTCAATATTATTATTATTATCATTATTATTTTTATATCATTACTATCATTATTATTATTTTCAGCATTATTGTCACTATTATTATAATTATTATTATCATCATCACTATCTTTTATCGTTATAATTATTATGATTATTACTATTATCATTATCGTTATCATCAATGTTATTTTAATTATCATCATTATGATTATTATTTATGATATCGTCATTATCCTCACTATCGTTATTATCATTGTAATCATTGTTCCGATTGTTATCATTATTATTATCAATATCATTATTGTTATCATCATTATTAATATTATCATTAATATTATCATTAATCACCATCATATTATTATCAGTATACAGTGATGGCAGTATTGTTATGCAAATACATACAAATATAGGGAGTCAGTTTAACATATTCAACTATAACATCTATAACTATTAAAATAATTATCTTGAGTAATTTTCCTGTCACAATATCAAATGTCTTTACTATTTGCACCTCTCTCTCTCTCTCTCTCTCTCTCTCTCTCTCTCTCTCTCTCTCTCTCTCTCTCTCTCTCTCTCTCTCTCTCTCTCTCTCTCTCTCTCTCTCTCTCTCTCTCTCTCTCTCTCTCTGTGTCTCTATGTCTATCTCTCTCTCTTTTCTTTACGTGAATATGATTTGCTTAGACATTAATTCATCTATTTATTGTTTTGTATACTATTATAATTGTTTATTTTGTTCTCAATTATTTCCTCTTTGCAGTGAATTAAGTCAAAAATATTTTGTTTCCTCTTCGGCCATTTTCTCTCTCGTCAGTGCTGTGTCATCTTCCGTTTAATTCTATATTTTTCTCTTGTATAAAACCATTTCTTTATTCTTTTAATTTCTTAATTGACTCTCCCCCTCCCCCTTTTTTTTCTTTTCCTCCTCCTCCTCCCCTTCTCCCCATTTTCTTTCCCCTCCTACCCTACACCCCCTCCTCCTCCCCCTCCTTCCCTCTCCCTTCCTTCTGGTCGACGCTGTAGTTGTGTTTGGCGAGCGACCAATCTCTTTATGAGGCTTTAGACATTGACACCCTTTGCTTTATACCTTCGCTTCAGACTGCGATGCTGCACACAAACACACACACACGCGCGCGCGCACAGACATGCACGCAAATGTAAGCACACACGCACATGCAGGTAGATATGTACGTACACGCTCGCGCGCGCACACACAAACATACACACGCGTAAACACAAGCTCTCTCTCTCTCTCTCTCTCTCTCTCTCTCTCTCTCTCTCTCTCTCTCTCTCTCTCTCTCTCTCTCTCTCTCTCTCTCTCTCTCTCTCTCTCTCTCTCTCTCTCTCTCTCTCTCTCCCTAACTCTCTCAATTCCCTCCTACGAATCCCCAAACCATGAACATAGAGAAGAGTAACCCTATTGTACATAAACAGCGCAGATCTCACCAAGGAACTTTTATACAGGTGTTCTAGGATATGATAATCTAGCCGACCAGCTTAGAAGTGTTCAGATCCGTAAGTACAAAACACACGTGGACTATTATTTATTTTTTTCTCCCCGCTTGTGCCTCAAATACGCCATGCAACGCGTC
>NW_028234413.1:36434316-36441816 GCF_977035675.1 Penaeus japonicus | reverse complement strand
TCCTGTCTTTGTTTCTGTCTCTGTCTCTCTTTCTTTCTCTATCCTCTCTCTCTCTCTCTCTCTCTCTCTCTCTCTCTCTCTCTCTCTCTCTCTCTCTCTCTCTCTCTCGCTCTCTCTTTCTCGTCTCGTTTTGCCGTGTCACCGTGCAGACAACATTGAGAACAGATGATAGATAGAACGGTAATGTAGAGTCTTCGAGTCATATAGCGGGTTGCAGGGATATGGTGTGTGCGAAGGGCCGAAAGGAAAATAATTCTTAAATAATTGCAATGATAATGGACGTGGTAAATCGGTTATTAGGACAAGAAATTAGGTTGGATGTGAATGGTTAATCGCGTGGAGCGTGATACATGTTCAGGCAAATTGATTGTGTATCATTGATTCCAGTACAACTATGTGGACTTTAGGACTATATTATCCCATTTAAGCTTTTAAAGCATCGATAACTTGAAGAGTGTGTGGACGAGTAGAGAGAGAGTGAGATATAGATAGATAGATAGATAGAGAGTAAAAGAGAAAGAGAGAGAGAGAGAGAGAGAGAGAGTAAAAGAGAGAGAGAGAGAGAGAGAGAGAGCGAAAGAGAGAGAGAGAAAGAGCGAGAGAGCGAAAGAGAGAGAGAAAGAGAGACGGATCCAAGAGTGACGGCTGACGACCCTGCGTGCTCCGTCGCGTTCTGCTTAGTCATCGGCCAAACTTTTCTCTCGCGAGGAAGGCAAGGGTGTGTTTTATTACCGGCTTTTTACGGACACGGCTAACAGTAAAGGCGGATAGACAAATAGATAAAGAGGGCGTGAAGTTATACAAAGGATGAGAATGAAAATATACTACCGTTTGAAACCCACGTGGCAGAATTCCTGGGCCACGTGTCCAAGAACTTGGAGTAACATTTTTGGGCCAATTCACTTATTAGATAAAGGTTATTTACGCCTTCGATGAGGAAGCTCTTATCTTGCTATCAGAAAATAGAATGTTCAATAAAGGGATTGCAAAAATCAATCCAGTTTGTTTGTTCTTTGGCGTCCATTCATCCTTTGAGAATCGATAGGCGTTTCGCAATTCCCTTTCTCCTTTTAAAGAGTGAAATCAAATCCCGCAAAGTTTGTTTTCGAAAAGGTGTTATATTCACGTGGTTTATTTGAGATAATATTCACCCTAAACAAGGAGGGCCGAGTGAGTGGCCAAGGTTACTGGCCAGACTCCTCAATCCTGATGGCCTGTTGACGAATCGAAAAAAGTGGAACTCATTCTCAAAGTCATGCGCACCGAAAAGAGGGAAAAAAAGGGAAAAAAAAGGAAATTTGATGTAAGATCCCAAGAGATAAAATTGCTTCCGATAAAGGTCTCTCGAGTAGCACGACAGTCAGAGAGGCTGTCGTGGTGAGACGTTGCTAAGCTCCCGTGTTTACCCCGCTTGGTCGCGTGTGATCGGGAAGGTGGACCCAAACAGCCGCTGTCCGAAACGTAAACTGTTTGATCCCCGGCGCGTGGATTCGGCCGTGTTTGTAACTGTTTGTAAATAGCGGCCATTAAAGCTAACATTTACATGGAACGACCTTGACCGGGTCAGGGGGAGAGGCCGGCAGGAGGTTCAGTAGAAGAGGCACGGAAGGGATGGCGGGACCCTCAGTTCACCTGCTGGGGGCGGTGAAGGAGCACGCGCGGAGGACACGCTACGGCCGAGAGATGGTGCGATGGTGTCTGTGCTGCTCTTGCGAATGGACGCACGTGAAAGGATCTGAACAAGACTGGGGATGAAGTGAAGGTTCTCTAGGAAGGGAAAGACGGAAATTCTTTCCTCGAGTACGGGGTTCGAAGTAGACCTTGAGCCGTCTACTTAACACCATCGAGTGATTTCAGTCATGCAGTCGAGGACAAAGTGGCCTTCTGTTTTCTCGAAGAAAATGTTATCTGATATCAATACGTATAAAAGTTTCTTAAATATTAGTGTCTCATACAATAAGCTTAGCAATTAATGATACGGAAATAAGAAGACAATGACATACCAACAAAAATCAGAACTCAATCCTTCAAAACACATCTACAGAAGAGCGTACTCGAAAATATCGTGAATTCAAAATCGCTTCACAACATTCGCATTTTCCATAATCATCTCCAGCAAATGAAATCCTGAATAGACACACAACTCCCTGGATTAAACCCAAATCATTGCAATATAATAAAACGATCAGACTTAACACAATGCAATCGGAATCCACTTCGAGGTCTCCAGTGTGACATCAGCCGAAGACCGGTGGCTCCGGGTACTTCAAATTCCCACGTTGTCAGCATCAAGTGTCAGCGAAACGCGATTCTGACATTTCGCTCTGACTGACTGACTGACTGACTGACGGCTCTTGTGAAAAATGGAATTAGCGTGTTTTTGCTGGACCCGCCTGTTCGTTAAAGGTCGGTTTACTTACAGAGTTTAACAGAGTGTGGAGTTTAAGGAGCTTTGTATTATAGGTCTAGCATGTTTAGAATTTTATTTGTGTATGTGGATGTTTTTTTTCGTTGATTTTAATTTGAGAGACTTTTAATTTTTTTCGGTTTGTTTTTAGTCATATTGATACTGATGTTTGTTGTTGTTGTTGTAGTTGCTTGTTGTTGTAGTTCTTGTTCTATTTTTTTGTGTTTAGTTTTGAACTGATCTTTACTGTATATAACTCTCATAATAGTGATAATGATGACAACGATAATTATAATGATGATACCAATGATGAAACTGAAAATGACGACAATGATTTCAGTAATAGTATTAATGATAATTATAAATTTGATAATAATAATGATAAGATAATAGTAATAAGGACAATGATGATCATAATTATAATGGTAACAATAATGATAATAATGATGATAATATTGTTGATAATGATGAGGATGATGATAATAAAAATATTAATAATAATGATAATGATAATAATGATAATATTAATAATAATGATAATGCCAATAATAATAGTTATAATCATAAGGATAAACAGTACCAATGATAAGGCTGTTGATAAGGCTATTATTATTATCATCATTATCATTATTACTATCATTGTTATCATCATTAATATCCTCATCATTATTATCATAATCATTATTATCATCCTTATTATCAACAATGGCAGTAATAAAAATCATCACAAAGAACAGATAAATGAATAGAAATAAAACAAGCAAATAAACAAAAGCACTAGAAAAATCCAAAAAAAGTCAAACTTGGTGTTATATTTTCCCTTCGGTGAGCCTCGAGTCCTGGCCCTCACCTGGCACTCGACAAAGGCCTCTCTGTCCTCCTTAATCCTGTCGTCCTCCAGGGAGTGTTCGCATCCCCCTAATTCAAGGCTAATCCTTGATAATCACTTTGATCTCTTTCTAATGAGGAGCATGAAGGGGACTGAGCCGGCGACGCCCTGCAAAGAACCGCTGATTTTATTTTTGATATTGGATTTTTTTTTTTTTTTCCCTTTTCTGTCTTTTTTTCTTTCTGTTTTTATTTTTTTCTTCTTAAAGAAATTTCTTCCTTTTTTATTTGCTTGTGTTTTTGTTTCTTTTCTTTCGATTTTATTTATTTTTCTTATTTTCTCTATATTATTCATAATAGAGATATGGGAGAGAGAGAGAGAGAGAGAGAGATGAGAAGAAAAAGAAAAAGAAAAGAGAAAGGGAGAGAGTAAGAAAAAAGAAAAGAAAAAGACAAACAAAAGAAAAAAAACAGAAAAAAACAAAAATAAAAGCAAGACAGACCGAGAGACCCCCCTTGCCAATCAGACCCTCCCCCCCTCCCCCAGGCCTCCGCTCCCCCTCACACGACCTCTGATCCTCACGGGCCACTCTCGCTCCCCATCAGGTCAGACCACAACTGGGTGTCCTAGTTCCCAGCGCCTCTTCACGCCGATCCCTGAGGATTACAGGACCTCTTAAGGGAAGATCTCTATGGGGGGAGGGGAGCTGGGGAGGGGGTGGTAGGGGAGGAGAGAGGAGGGGGAAAGAGACACAGAGGGAGGAAGAGATAGTGGATGGGGGGGGGGGAGATATGGAGGGAGGAGAAGGTAAAGTGGGAGGAAGAGACAGTGGAGAGAGAAAGGGGCACACGCGAAGAAAGAGACGCAGAGGGAAAGAGGAGGGAAATTTCATTATCATCTAGAAATGAAAAGGAAAAGACTAACAAAAGAGCCCAGGATGTATACAGAAAGGAGGGAAGAAGGAAGGGTGGATGGGAAGAAAGGAGTGAAGGAGAGTGCGAAGGAAGGAGATAGAGAAAGAACGACTGGAGGGGGGGGGGTGAGGGAGGAAGGGAAGGAACGAGGGAGAAAGGGAGGCAGACGGGAGAGAGGAAGGGAGGGAGGGATGGTAGGAGGATGGAGGAGGAGTGGCCACCCGTCATCCTTCATCGACTGGAGGAGGTGGTGAAGGGAGGCGCGGAGGACATCATCCTGAGGCGGCGTCGTTGTGCGCGCTCGCCCAGACTCACGGAAGGAGGCAGGATGCAAGATACCAAGTTGCAAGGATGATTTCTCTTCAAATTGCTGATTGGCAGAGAGAGAGAGAGAGAGATCCTTCTCTCTCTATCTCACTCTCTTTCTCTCTCTCTCTCTCTCTCTCTCTCTCTCTCTCTCTCTCTCTCTCTCTCTCTCTCTCTCTCTCTCTTCCTCATCCTCTTCTCTCTCTCTCTCTCCCTCCCTCCCTCCCTCCTTCTCTCTCTCCCTTCCTTCCCTCTCCTCCCTCCTCCCTCCCTCCCTCCCTCCCTCCCTCCCTCCCCCCCCCTCTCTCTCTCTCTCTCTCTCTCTCTCTCTCTCTCTCTCTCTCTCTCTATCTATCTATCTATCTATCTTTCTCTTTCTCTCACCCTCCCCCACCCCTCTTTCTCCCTTTCTCTCTCGCACACACATATCCCTCTCTTCCTCTATCTGTATATTCCCTTCTCCTATCAGTTCTTCTTCTCACGCCACCTCCCCCTTCCGCCCCCTCCCCCTTCCGCCCCCTCCGCCCCCTCTCAGAATCTTAAGGAGTGAGTGAGCGACCTCATTCCTAATTATCCGATAAGGATGCTCAGTATGGGAACCATCCTATGATTGCGTTCCTCTTTTCCCTCTCCCCCCTTACTCTTCCTCCTCTTCCTCCTCTTCCTCCTCTTCCTACTCTTCCTCCTTCGCCTCCTCCCTTTATTCCTGATGCTGTCTTTTTCTGCTCCTTCTCCGCCTCTCTCTTCCTCCTCCTTCTCATCTTCCTCCATCGCCTCCTTTGCTGCCTCTCTTTATCTCTTTTTCTTTCGTCTCCTTCCTTGATCTATTCCTCCTTCTTCTCCTCTTCTCGCCCTTCGCCACCTCTCTTTATCTCTTCCCCCTTCTCTTCTTCCCTTAATCTCTTCCTCCTCCTCTTCCTCTTCCTCTTGTTCTACCTTCTTCTCACCCCCTTCGCCTCCTCTCTTTGTCTCTTCCTGCCTGTTCTTCTTCTTCTTCTGCTTCCTTTTCCTCGTTCCTTGGCATCCAATATTTCCTCCCTTCTTCTCCTTCTGGCATCGCCCTTTGTTCGGACCAGTCCCTAGGGACCAGACCCCCTCCCCCCTACTCCTACTCCCCTCTCTTTAGTGGCCCCAACCTTCCTGATTCTCTCTCTCTCTCTCTCTCTCTCTCTCTTTCTCTATCTCTCTCTTTCTCTCTCTCTCTCCCTCTCTCTCTCTATCTATCTATCTCTATCTATCTATCTATCTTTCTCTTCACTCTTCCTACCCCCTTCACTTTATCATTCTCTCTCCCTCCCACCCTCCCTCCGTCCCCTTCTTCCTCCCTCTCTCCCTTCCCTCTCCATTATCTCTCTCCTAACACCTTTTTATTCCCCGAATGATAAGGCGCTCATCCAAGCGTGAGATCCGAAATTGCTGTGGATCTTTTATGTATTTTGATATAGATTCGGGACTTTTGTTGAGGGTGGGGAGGGTATGTGGTAGATGGAAGAGCTTTCTCTTTTTTTAAATCTTTTTTGGCTGTTTATTTTCTTTGTTTCGTTTTGATTTTGGTTTGTGATTCGAATGGAGGTATTTGTTATTGTTGGTGTTTGTTATTCTAGTTCTGTTTCCTTCTTGTTGTTATTATTGTTATTATTTTTTTCTACTTTTTTATGTGCTGCTCTTACAGGAAGTGATCTCCCTCCCTTCCCCATCCCTTGACGCGTCAGTCTGGTGATGTACAGGACCCATCGCCCCCCCCCCCCTTTCCTTTCTTATCCCCTTCCCTTCCTGCTCCCACCTACCCTTTCTCCCCTCCCCCTCCCTTCTACCTACCCTTCCCCCCCTCCCCCTCCCTTCTACCTACCATTTTCCCCCTCCCCCTCCCTTCCACCATCCCCCTACCCCTTGCCTCCCTGTTACTACCTACCCCCTACTTCCCCTACTTAGTACCACCCACCCCTTCCCCTCACTCTCCTTTTCACCTACCCCTTCCCCCTCCCAATCACCTTCCCCTTCCCCTTTCCTCCCCCTCACCTTCCCCCTTCCCCTCCCCCTCCTTTCCACCTACATCTGCCCCCCCCCCCTCTTCCTTTCACCTCCCCCCCTATTCCTTCCTCACATACCCCCCTTTTTCCTTCCCCTTCCTCCTTCACCCCCTCCCCCCCCCGAGTGGTGACAGAGGGATGTTTCATCCTTCTTTGTTCATCCTTTGCTACAGTCTCTCTCGGTCGTGGCGGGGTCGTCGGTGTCGTTATTTTGAGTCGTTTCGTGTGACTGTCTCTTTTCTGGAAGTCGTTTGTGTGTGTGTGTGTGTGTGTGTTTGTTTGTGAGGGGGGGGGGGGATGTTGCTTGCTATTTATTCCATCTCTCTCTCTCTCTATCTCTCTCTCTCTCTTTCTCTCTCTCTCTCTCTCTCTCTCTCTCTCTCTTTCTCTACCTACCTATTTACCTATCTAACTATATCTGTCTTACTGCCTTTCCCTCCCCTTCACCTATCTATCCATTTCCTTTTATCAATAATAAATCCTGTTGTATGTAAGCGACTTTATCACTTATCAAATGTCCAATATTTTCATTATTACGATAGATGACGTAACCATTTTCTCATGGCCACAACAGCACCTCCCCCTCACCCTCACCCCTCCCCCTCCCGCCCCCAGCCGGCCCTCTTTTGCACGAGCAGTTAATAGCTCCTTTCAATCCACCTTTTGACTTCATTGTTCTTCACTGAATGATGTTTTGGGTCTTTGCGTTTTGAGATCCATCCATTTTTCGATTGGATTTTATCTATTTACTCTTTTTTTAATGTTTACACCATCGGCAACCCTGTGTTTTTTTTCTTTTTCCCTGGTTTTCCCGTTTTCTTCTTCCGCTTCTGTATTCTCCACAGAAAACGGGAAGACGCAAGCAGGATGTGGGTTGGGTGCGAAAAGAAAACGAATACACGAGGCGGTTATATATTATGGTAATACGGAGGCAGCAGGTGTTCTCTTGAGACAAGTGGCCAGTTTCCTCAAGTCATTGTGGGAGGTCAAAAGGTGATTTTCTTTATATTATTA
>NW_028234413.1:36424316-36429316 GCF_977035675.1 Penaeus japonicus | reverse complement strand
GCATAAACTTGAAGGATTGACTGGCCACTTCACCCGTCTGGCGAACGGGCCGTAAACACTGGGTCTTTTCCCTCGCGCGGCCAGATGCTCCTTCGCGCCCCACGATGTCCTGCCTGGCCTCTTCCCCTGTCCTCCTCCTTCTCCTCTTCTTGTCCTCTTGTCCTCCCTCTTTTATCTTTATCTCGTTCTCCTCCTTCTCCTCTTCTCGTCATCTTCTTGTCCTCCTCCTTCTCCTCTTCTTGTCCTCGTCTTGTCCTTCTCCTTCTCCTCTTGTCCTCCTCCTTCTCCTCTTGTCCTCCTCCTTCTCCTCTTCTTGTCCTCTTTTCCTCCCTCTTTTATCCTCTCTCTGTCCTCCTTTTCTCCTCTTCGTTTTTCTCGTGTCCTCCTCTGCCTACTTTTCCTCTTTCTGTTTACCATCTCCTCCTATTCTCTTATTCCTGTCCTCCTCCTTATCCTATTCTCCTTCTCCTCCTTCGTCTTCTTCTTCTTCCCCTCTTTCGTCTTCTTTTTCTTCTTCTTCTTCTTCTTCTTCTTCTTCTTCTTCTTCTTCTCCTCCTCCTCCTCCTTCTCCTCTCCCTTCTCCTCCTCCTCCTCCTTCTCCCTCTTCTCTCCCTTCTCCTCCTCTCCCTCCTCCTCCTCCTCCTCCTCCCCCTCCCCCTCCTTTTTCTCTCCTTCCTCCTCTCCCTTCTCCTCTCCCTTTTCCTCCCCCTCCTCCTCCTGTCCTTCCGTCCTTCTCCTTTTCTTCTTCCACCGCAATGAGACGCGTTACTTTATGTTGCTAAGGTGTTTCGAGGAGGCTGATCTTTCTCGCACACTTTCTCTCACTCTCACTTTTTCTCTCACTCTCTCTTCCCCCTTCCCCTTCCTCCTCCCTCCTTCCTCCTTCTCTCTGCTCCCTTCCTGCTTCCCCTCTCCCCTTCCTCCTCCCTCCTTCCTCCTTCTCTCTTCTCCCTTCCTGCTTCCCCTCTCCCCTTCCTCCTCCCTCCTTCCTCCTTCTCTCTTCTCCCTTCCTGTTTTCCCTCTCACCTTCCTCCTTCCTCCTTCCTCTTTTCCCCTTCCTCCTTCCTCCTTCCACTTCCTTCCCCCTCCCCCCTCCCTCCACCCTTCCCCCTCCCCCCTCCCCCTTCCCCCTCCCTCCTCGGATCATCCCGAACATCCTCGCAAGGGAAGAGAAGGACACTGTAAACAAGCACCTCCGTGGCACTCCCTCTGGGTGGGCACTCAGGTGGGGCACTTGACAAGGTGACCTCTGGTAATGGACATGTCACCAGACACCGCAACACTACCAGGAGGGAACATGTGTCAGGAAGCATGTCAAGAAGATTTGAGATTTTTTTTTTTTTTTTTTTTTTTTTTTTTTGGGGGGGGGGTAAAAGAAATATAAAAGGACAGATAAACAGACTGAATTACTTTCCTCTTGTTTGTGTGTGGTTGTATGTATTGAAGAGTGTTATTCTTTATGAGGGAAAATATGAATGAAATTAAATATAAAGACTGACTAGATATCACCTTTTTGTGTGTTTGATAGCATGTTTAGGAGATTTTTTTAATGGGGGTATAAAACAAAAAAGACAGACAGACAGATTGATTGACACCCTCCCCCCTCTTTTGTGTCTTTTAACAAGTATAGAAGATTGGATTTCTCTCTCTCTCTCTCTCTCTCTCTCTCTCTCTCTCTCTCTCTCTCTCTCTCTCTCTCTCTCTCTCTCTCTCTCTCTTTGGGGGGGGGGGAGGCTTTCTCTTAGGACGTGGGGGGGGGGGGGAGATGAAGTTGTTGGTGAGATAAATTTTCAAGCGTTGGGTGGAGTGAGGGTGGGCGGGTGGTTGGGAGATGGGTGGGGGAAGGAGGGGGGTAAGGGGGTGGGTGGATGAGGGTAAAGACATATTTTAGAATTTCCTTTTTTCATAAATGAGGGGGGAGGGGGTTGTGACCATAGTTTGCCTAATGTATGTAATCGTAGGCACACACCCACGCACACACACACACACGCACACACACACACACACACGGACACACACACACACACACACACACACACACACACACACACACACACACTCACACACACGTAGTGGGTGGTCTGGTCACGGGGGGTAGAAGGGGGGGAGGGGGATGGGGAAGGAAAGGGGGAGGAGCGCTTTTATACGTCCGTTCCATGAAATCCACGATGGTCGAGATTCCTGTTTGTTCAAGTGGCGATGTGATAAATAACGACGTAACACTCATCCCCAGCTGGTCTGTCTCCCCCCCCCCCTTCCACGACTTGCTACCCATCTACCCGCCCTTCTCTTTCTCTCCTCTGCTCTCTCTCTTTCTTTCTCTCTCTCTCTCTCTCTCTCTCTCTCTCTCTCTCTCTCTCTCTCTCTCTCTCTCTCTCTCTCTCTCTCTCTCTCTCTCTCTCTCTCTCTCTCTCTCTCTCTCTCTCTCTCTCTCTCTCTCTCTCTCTTTCACACACATACAATGTTTCTCTATCACTGTTTCTTTCTCTCTCTCCCTCCCTCTTTCTCTATCTATCTATCTCTCCGCCCCTTCTATATTCATCTCTTTATTTCTTTTTTATTTTCCTTTATGCTTTCTCAAATTTGTCATCACTATTCTTATCAGTATTGTTACTGTCATATTCTTAATCATCATCACGATTTTTATTTTCATTACGAGAATGAGCTTCCGTCATCATCATCATCATATCATCATTATTTATATCATCATTACGGGCAATTACGCTGTATGTAATGATTGACATTTACACGTCGCTCTTTGAAAGGTGAGTGTAATTATAGATGATTGTAATTAAGAGTAATAATTATTATATCTATAACTACCCCTAAAAAGATAGAATGATAGATAAATAGATATATATAATTATCTTTCTATCTCTATTTCTATCTATCTATCTTTCCATCTCTTTCGAACCAGGATAGTAATGGCCTGAATTAGACGTGTTAATTTCTCATTAACTTTCAAATCGGATATCTTTCCTATCAGTCATATCGGCGCCCCCCTCCCCCCTTTTCTTGAATGATAAGAAGTCACACTTGAACAAAAAAACATAAGTCACATTTGAACCAAAATACAGAAGTCACACTTGAACCAAAATACAAACATCGTTATGTGTGTACAAAGGCGATACATAAATAATGTCCACTATAGAGAAGGGAACAATAAAACATATCTTGTTTCTGTCTTATTGTCGTTCGTTTTTTTTTTTTTTTTCTAAAGAGGCAGGATTGATTATGGTAATCAATTATGCGGGAGGGGGGGGGGGGGAGAGAGAGGCAATCAGCTGATGATTGGGGGGTGGGGAGGGAGGGGGCTAAACCATTGATTAGTTGTCTAGTATGGGACAAGACACTTGAACCAAAATACAAAAGTCACACTTGAACCAAAATTTAAGCATAACTAACTAAAAAAGTGGTTAGATTGTCCACTTAACGAGGCAAGGGGTGACGATTACTTTTCAGCTCTCTGTTATAAACGAGAAATATACCATGGTTACAGCATCATTACTGTGTGTATTGTAGTTGTTTCATCACTATAAAGTCGCAGCGGATTTTAACTGCCAGCGTTTAGGCAAATGATATGCAACGTATCATTAATGATCTGGGTAACGGCTTGTTTGGATACTAATGTACAAAAAAGAATACCTGAACACCACAGAGAAAGAAAGGATCCTATTACCCCGTGTATCTTTTTATTTACTTATTTATATTTAAAAGCTCAATGCAAAATCTCACTCACACTTGAACATTTCCGTTAAATCATCTATATAAGAGATCAGTTGATATCCTTACGTTTTATACAAATATTCAATTGTATTTGATTTGATTTAAGCAAAATTGAAGAAAATTTCAGTTAAATCATCTAAGTAAGAGTTCAGTTGAATCTCTTACTTTTTATATCAATATTCAACCACAATTGATGCCAAATATTTTACTTCAGATTGAAGTTGAATCCCTTATTTTTATATCAATTTTCAATCACACTTAATGTTAAATAATTTATGCAAGACTTCAATTCAATCATTTTCTCTATCATATTAATATCCATCTACAATTGACGTCAAAAATCTTAACGCAAGACTTCAGTCAAATCATTCGATCTCAAACTAATTTTCCATCACAGTAGATTTCATTAATTGAACGTAATACTTCAGTCGAAACTTCAGTCAAACCAAAGCTTCAGGAACATGATCTGCATAACACTAACAGCAAATCCAACGAACTGCAAGTTATAAATGAATGAAAATAAATATTGAACGAACCGGGTCTGCAATGGGAGCCCGAGAGACACTTAAGTAGACGATAAACATGTTAAAGACGTGTTTGTGTTGGTAGTGTGGTAAAGAGAATGTCATTTGCATGCAAGTTGCTCGGGGTTCGTCTCTTTGGGTTGTGGCGAGTGGGGGGGGGGGGGGGGGGGGGGTGGGGGGGGGGGGGGGGGGGGGGGGGGGGGGGGGTGGGGGGGGAGGGGGGGGGGTGGGGGGGGGGTGGGGGGGGGGGGGGGGGGGGGGGGGGGGGGGAGGGGGGGGGGGGGGGGGGGGGGGGGGGGGGTGGGGGGGGGGGGGGGGGGGGGGGGGGGGGGGGGGGGGGGGGGGGGTGGGGGGGGGGGGGGTGGTGGGGGGGGGGGGGGGGTGGGGGGGGGGTGGGGTGGGGGTGTGGGGGGGGGGGAGAGGGGGGGGGTGGGGGGTGGGGGGGGGGGGGGGGGGGGGGGGGGGGCTGGGGGGGGGGGGGGGGGGGGGGGGGGGGGGGGGGGGGGGGGAGGTAGGTTTGTTTTTAGTCTTTGTTTTTCTATGTATTTGTTTTCGTTTTAATATGGGTTATTTTGTTATTTATATTTGGAAGAAATTGAAAGAAATGAGACACGAAGGAGAAAGGTGGAATGGAAAGAAAAAAGAGAAAGGAACTGTTAGTATTGATTCAAATTCTCTCTCTCTCTCTCTTTTTCTTTCTCTCTCTCTCTCTCTCTCTCTCTCTCTCTCTCTCTCTCTCTCTCTCTCTCT
>NW_028234413.1:36414316-36419316 GCF_977035675.1 Penaeus japonicus | reverse complement strand
TCATACGCATCCTCGACCGCTCTCTTGTGTCTCGTCTTTCGCTCTGATTTTCTTCTTCTTCTTCTTCGTCTTCGCCTTCTTCGTCTTTTTCTTATTATGATTATTATCATTCGTCTTTTTCTTCTTCTTCTTATTATTATTATTATTATTATTATTATTATTCGTCTTCTTCTTCTTTAGAGAGAGAGAGAGAGCGAAGGAGAGAGAGTGAGAGAGAGAGAGAAAGAGAGAGAGAAAGAGAGAGAGAAAGAGAGAGAGAGAGAGAGAGAGAGAGAGAGAGAGAGAGAGAGAGAGAGAGAGAGAGAGAGAGAGAGAGAGAGAGAGAGCGAAGGAGAGAGAGTGAGAGAGAGAGAAAAAAAAGATAGATAGATAGATTAACGGATAAATTGATAAATAGCTAGACAGATAGATAGATAGAAAGAGAAAGAGAGACAGAGAGAGAGAAAGAAACGAATATATGTTTCCATACTCTCCCACACAACATACATTTGCGCACAATGAAACACTGAGACAGACAAACAGACATAAACAACGTGATAACACAGAGAAAATTTAGAAACAACTGGATATTACAATTGAAATTAAATTATAAGTTAGTTGGTAAAAAACAATTCTTGTTGTTAAAGTATTAGTTTTTAATAAAACCATTTTAATCACTAAGTTTAATATCATAATTAACTTTTAATGATAACGTTTGGTGGTATTCAGAAGAGTGATAATGATAATAATGTTCCTAGTAATGATGAACATTAATTTGATGATATTGATAACCGAAATGATGATAATGTTGTAGTGATTATAATGATGATCATATAACAGTGACGCTAATGATAGTAGTAATGATGATTATGATGGTAATAAGGATTATCATAGTAATAATGATAATAATAACAATGATGTCAATGATAATGTTAATTGAATTGAAGGTAATAATAATGATAACAATAGTGATATATATTGTGATAGTAATGATTAATATAATAAAGATAATTAATACAGAAATGATAATGACATTAATGACTATGATAATAATCAAAAGGAAACAATCAAAAGGAAGTCATGGTTAAAAAAGAAAAAAAACAAGAAAGAGAAGGAGAAGAACGGAAAGAAGTAAAATGAAAAGACGAAAATTTTTTGACGGTTTGTTTCACGGTCGAATATTTATCCAACTAATGGATTCGCTGGCCATTACCCCCTTCCCCTCCCCCCACTCCCCCCCCCGTACACTCATATCCTCCTCCTCCCCCCTCGTATCCTCCGCCCCCACCCCCACCCCAGCCCCCACCTCCTTACCCCTCTCTTTCTCCTTCGTATTCCCTCTTCCTCATTATCGCGCCCCCTCCCCCCCTACACGTAATCCTCCTAACCCCCCAACCTTCGGACCCACCCCCCTCCACCCATTAAGCATTATCATGTTCATATTATTAATACCATTTTATTATTTTTAGCAATGTCATTATCATTATCAATATTACCATCATTAATATAATTATCATTATCATTATTGTTATCATTATCAATATCATTATTATCATCATCATTGTTATTATCATCATAATTATTATTATCATCGCCATTATTATCAACATCATTACCATCATCCTTATCAATATTTTGCAATGCTTACAGCAATATCAATAACAACAGCAACGAGAAATAGATAAGAGATAATGTAGGGTAGTTAGGGAGGGGGGGGGCAGGGAGGCAACATGATAAAGGAAGATCGGCAGAGTGACATACAGGGGGAGACAGGGGGGAGGATTGAGAGAGTAGCGAGTGGCAGGGGAAGACAGGGGAAGGACTAAGAGGACATGGGAGGATAAGGGAGATCAGCGAGGGGCAGGGAGAAGACAGGGGAGGACACGGGAGGACAACGAGTGGCAGAGGGGGTCAGGGGGAGTGGCAGGGGGAAGACAGGGGGAGGACTAAGAGGACATGGAAGAATAAGGGAGATCAGCGAGGGGCAGGGGGTGGACAGGGGAGAACACGGGAGGACAACGAGTGGCAGAGGGGTCAGGGGGAGTGGCAGGGAGAAGACAGGGGTTATAATCTCTGCCCATTACCCCGGTGACAGCCATCTTCACGTGCGATATATCGTGTCGTCCGTCAAAACACAAGAACCTGTGAGAGCCGAGCCATCCGTGGCAGGTGGTAGGGGGAGAGGGGAGGGGGAGGGGTAGAGGGGGAGGGGGAGGGAGAGGGGAGGGGGAGGAGGTAAGGGGGAGGGTGGAAGGAGGTAAGGGGGGTAGGAGGGGGTAAGGGGAGGTGGAAAGTGGGATGGGGGGAGGGGGAAGGGGGAAGGAGGGGAGGGGGTAAGGGAAAGCGGGGTGGGGGGAGGGGGGAGGGAGAGGGGTTGAGGGTGATGGGCTCATCCTTCAAGGTTGGAGGGTAGGGGGTAGGGAGAGAAGGAGAGGGGGAGGGGGAGAGGGAGGGATAATGGGCCTCTCCCCGTGTATAAACTGAAGTGGAGAGAGAGGCATTAAAAGGTGTGGGAAAATGTGAAAAACAAGACAGTGAAAAAGAGGACAAACATATATATAAAGATTAAGAATATATATAGGACTATGTATGATTACGGACGTGATACCAGGAAAATAATTAAGTACGGGAACATTGGAAAAAAAAAAATCAAGGTAATTAGATTTAAATCAGTCACATAAGGTAAAGAACAAAAACGAAATCAAACGGACAAAAAATAGCAATAACGATAACAATAATAAAATGATAGTATCAAGGACGCACTCACGTTAACATGGATAACTGCAATACTAACAAATACACATTAATAACCCCGACATCAACAAAGCAATGAAAAATAATCATCACAATAAATCATCAAGGGATAGTCATACGTATAAACAATCCCACGTAAAGACATAAAACGAGGTCAAAGGTCAAGCCTTCCGGAGCGCAAAGACGTGACAGCAAACCATAAATCAGGGTTGTACTTTGGTCGTGTCGCAAAGCCACTCCCGAGGCCGTCTTGGGAGATCTCCGTCACCGTCTTGTGTCCTTTAAGATGGGAAGGAAGGAAGGGCTTTGGGTGGGCGTGAGAAAAGAGAAAAGGGCTTTGGGTGGGCGTGAGAAAAGAGAAAAGGGCTTTGGGTGGGCGTGAGAAAAGGGCTGTTGGTGGGCGTGAGAAAAGAGAAAAGGGCTTTTGGTGGGTGTGAGAAAAGAGAAAAGGGCTTTAAGTGGGCGTGAGAAAAAAGAAAGGGACTTTGGATGGGCGTGAGAAAAAGGAAAAGGGCTGTTGGGTGGGCGTGAGAAAAGAGCAGAAATGATCGGTGGGCGTGAGAAAAGAGAAAAGGGGTTTTGGTGGGCGTGAGAAAAGAGTAGAGCTGATCGGTGAGCGTGCGAAAAGAGAATAATGCTGTTGGGTGGGCGTGAGAAAAGAGTAGAGCTTATGGGCGGTCGTGAGAAAATAATAGAGCTGATCGGTGGGCGTGCTGAAAGAGAAAAAGGCTATTGGGTAGGCGCGAGGAAAGAGAAATGGGCTGAAAGGTGGGCTTGAGAAAGAGTTTTTCTTATGGACGGGCATGTGAAAAGAGTAGAGGTGATAGGTGGGCGTGAGAAGAGACAAAATAACTGATAGGTGGGTGGAAAGTAAAGAGTTGAGCTTGTGGGCGTGAAAAGAGAGAAAAGGGCTTGAGAAAGATTATTGTTTATGTGTGGGCGTGAGAAGAGAGTAGAGCTGATGGGCGGGCGTAAGAAAGAGCAGAATACAGTAATCTTTTGATTTTACCTTTCCAGTGTTGTTGTTGTCTTCCGATTTCTTTTGGATTATATCTTTATCATATCATCCTCCCTCTCTCTCTCTCTCTCTCTCTCTCTCTCTCTCTCTCTCTCTCTCTCTCTCTCTCTCTCTCTCTCTCTCTCTCTCTCTCTCTCTCTCTCTCTCTCTCTCTCTCTCTCTCTCTCTCTTTCTCTCTCTTTCTCCCCGCCCCCCCCTCTCTCTCCTTATATTTCTATCTCCTTTTGATTTATATTTACTTTTGGCTCTTCTTTCTAACTACTTTCCCTTCCTCATAAAGTCAATCAATGTATTTACCTTTTTCTTTATTATTATCATCATTGCTTTTTATGTTTTTTTGTTTTTCTTTTTTTAATTCCTTCATTGATTGTGTTGCAGTTGTTGTATTTCTTCATCATCGTCTTCTATTCATCATACTTGAAAATACCCTTTCTTTCTCCCCGTGCATTTTCATATCCATTTTAATTACCTCTTTGATTTTGCAATATCATTTCCTCATTGTTTACATATATATATATCTCTCTCTCTCCTCTTCATCTGCACATCCTTGCATCCACCCTCCACCCGTCTCTCCACCTAACCATCTCTCTCTCTCTATCTTTTTTTTCTCTCTCTCTCTTCCTCTCTCTCTCTTTCTCTCTCTCTCTATCTTTTTTTTTCTCTCTCTCTCTTTCTCTCTCTCTCTCTATCTTTTTTTCTCTCTCTCCCCCTCTCTCCCTCTCTCTCTCTCCGTTTCTCTCCCCCCCCTCTCTCTCTCTCTTTCTCTCCCTCTCCCTCTCCCTCTCCCTCTCTCTCCCTCTCCCTCTCTCTCCCTCTCCCTCTCCCTCCCTCTCCCCCTCCCCCTCCCTCTCCCCCTCACCCTCCCTCTCCTTCTCCCCCTCCCTCTCACCTTCCCTCTCTCCTTTCCTCTCCCTCTCACTCTCCCCCTCCCTCCCCTCCCCTCCCCTCCCTCTCCCTCTCCCTCTCCCTCTCCCTCCCTCCCTCTCTCTCCCTCTCCCTCTCCCTCTCCCTCTCCCTCTCCCTTCCTCCCCCATGAAGTGTGAGGCTGAGCGCCATGGGAGCAGACGATAGCGTGAGATAACAGGAGATAAGACCGCCTTGTCTCCTCCAGGCGAGATTATCACGCTCCTGCAGGATCCCGAGGTGCACACTGGCGTCCCTGTGCTCTAGGAATCCTTCTCCTCATCCTCCTTCCCCCCCTCCCTCCCTCCTTCAACCCCCCCCCCACCCACCCTCTCTACCTCTTCTT
>NW_028234413.1:36394316-36396816 GCF_977035675.1 Penaeus japonicus | reverse complement strand
GTCCCCGTGGGTTTATTTTGCTTTGAGATAATGCTTAACGTCTTCGGGTGAATTTTTCGAGAGACTTGCGCGCGAATTGTGTTAATTGTAAGTTGTATTTTTCGTGAAGAAATGATTCTGGATGTTTTAAGATGTTCTCTAAAGAAGATTATTTTCCTTGTTTAAATGTGTATTTGGACCCTCCATTTGCAATTATTACGTAATGACTAATTTTATAAGTTATTAACAGTGTAGAATTCATCTGAAGAAGTTATATAATGATAATCGTGGCGACGACGACAATGCTAACAATAATGATAATGATTATAACAATAACATAATAATAATAATAGTAAAATAGTATAATAATAATAATGATAATAATATTATTATTATCTTTAATTCAGATCATAATTCGTCCCACAAAAAGCATAAAACATTAGAAAAAACAAATCACCAGAAATAACTTTCCGACAAACACCGAACTGTAAACGCATCACTAACAATAAATCACAGTGTTGCTACCAGCATATTCTGCACCATCTCCATCATCGTTAATAGATGTGTCGTTTTAATAAGACAGCGTGTTTAGTGTTTGGTTTCGCGAGAAGACAAACAAGCATAAATCATTATCTACAACTGGTTAAAAGAAATAGCTTTTACGGTAATTATATCTCTTAATATCTTTTCCACCGTCTGTTTTTCTTAAGGCGCTAAGCTCCTTAGTATGGGGGTGGATTACTTAAATGGAGAACCGTCAGCTGACTTCTTGTCTTTCTTTCGTTAATGCTGTTTATTAATAGCAATAAATTCCCTCGAGGAAATATATTTCGTTGAAGCCGCTTCACTCCCCCATTATGGTGAATGGGCCAGTCTTGTCAGAGCAGCCATTAAAACATGAGTTTTGTTTTTTTCCCCTCAGCTCGACTTCAAAGAACGTCGGTTGCTAATATGCTTATAAATACCCTCTTTTATTTCTCCCGACTCTTGACGACTAGAAGCCCCGGACAATCGAGGAATTGAGGCGAGACGAAGGCAAGAGGATGTTCGTTTTAGTAGATATACAATCGGCCAAAGATATTAGAGAATAAAAATATAAATAATATCACCGGCGGCACCTTTGAAGCTGTCAGGCGTTAATGGGTCGTCACCAGCTACATAACGACCGATTTTCCGACGATGACTTCGTCACCGGCTGGGGACGACCCATTTGCTCGAAGTCTATGGCAGAGGAATTAGACTTCGTTTATAATTAGCAAGCATACTTAAAAATATATGAGCACCCCGAACTCTTGGCAAAATGTGTATACTCCATCTGTCAATCGCAGTGATGAGTTCAAACAAGCAATCCCAACTAATTTATTCTCACGAATTCGCCACAAAGTCGCTGAGAAGTTTACATGCCGGCGAGGTAAATATTGGCATGTAATTCGATTCCTAAAATAACTGCCTCCCTTCATACCGACTGTTGAATCACCTGTGAAGTCCGCCTTCCTCCTCGCGCGCAAAAACGGCTCCTTTCGCGCCGCACGACAGATTCAGATGGATCTTGGTGTCGAGTTGACTCACTCTCGCGCGTTTCAAAGTCCTCCGAGCATTCGAATCGATTATATTCCATCTGTTTGCTCCATTATTTTCGTAGTTTTGATAGACCGCTTGTTGTGTATGAACACATAATTTTGTCCGAGTAACTGACGGCTCGGAGACTGGTTTGCGTGTCTCCTTGATGACATGGCTAATCGGAGCCTCGACCGAACCGATGCCTAAACAAACCTTTCGGTTGCCTCTGCTGCTACTAGCTGAAGCCGAAGCCAAAGCCGATAGTCGAGACGAAGCCCATCTCTCTTGTCAGGGGAATTAGCACCTAAAGAACTCCCACAGAACTGATCAGTCGTTTTGGAAAAGCATCAGCCACGCTCTCAACACCGATTCATTTTATCCATTTAAGGAAAAAAAAGAGAAAAAAATGAAATTCGTAGCGAAACCGAATGATATCGACATCACTGAACTTCGAAGAAACGCTTTATTTACACGGAATTTGAATAATTAACTGCGATTCCTTCAGCTGATAAACACACGTCTGAAAGCAAAGGCGCTCAAAGGATCGAGCAAAACGCCTCGCGACTTCTGATAATCGACGAAAACCGGCGAGAGAAATCAGAATGTTGTGAAGACGACGTGTCAGCCCAAGGAGATGTCCTACAGAGCTCGTTGTTGTGTTTGAACCTTAGCGAAGAAACTAGAGAACGTCACTCTATCCTGACCAAACATCCCGCCCACCCTAGTGGCGGTGGCACTGGGACGGGCGGGCGGGCTAGGGGGGATGGGGGATGGGGCAGTGCCACGGGTAGGGGATACGGGAGGGGGAGGGGGGAGGGTCACGGGCATGGGATAAGGGAGAGGGGAGGGTCATGGGCGGAGGGTGTAGGAAGGAGAAGAGAAGAAGTATGGGATGGAAGACGACTAAAAGCAACGAGGGGGAAAAAAGCATTGTTTTTTTTTTTTTTTTTTTTTTTTTTTT
>NW_028234413.1:36384316-36386816 GCF_977035675.1 Penaeus japonicus | reverse complement strand
CTTCCATCTCCCCTCCCCTATCTTCTCTCTTTTCTCCTCTCCTTTTCCTTCTCCGCTCTCTCCTCTTCCCTCCTTCTTCTCCTCTCTTCTCTTCCCTCCTCCCCCTCCTCTCTTCTCTTCCCTCCTCCCCCTCCTCCCACCTCTTCCCTCATTCCTCCTCTCTCTCCTCTATCCTCTCCCTTCATCCTCCTCCCTCCCCTCTCCCCTCTCCCCTCCCCTGCCTCTAATAGACGGCCATTTCTGCTGGTCTTGTTCATGTCACGCGGGCATGTCACTGTCGTGTTCTATGTCAGGGGATGGGAGGAGCAGGGGTGCCAACTAAGCAGTACTTGTCAGGGCTACCAATTTTCAAGTAATGATATTGACACAGATGAAACTATGTGCTGCTTTTTTTTTTTTTTTTTTGCTTGCTTGCTTGCTTGTTTTATATTTTCTTGTTTATGTCTATAATTGTTTTTGATAACCGTGTGGGTATTATTTTTTATTAAGATATACTGATTCTTTTTTTTTATCTCTTTATTATTTTCTTTTTTCCTAATCTCATGATTTACAAGTCAGTCTTAAAAAGCAAGACTCAACACATGAATCTATATTCTCCTTATTATTCATTACTTGAGCTCGCTGTCCCGTTAGTAAATAAACAAAGATCTCACCCGGGCAGCATCTCCGGGCTCTGGCACCGTAGGCTGGCACCTCCACGTGCACGCCCGACCTGCCAGTGCCTCGTGGTCGGGGTGCCATTGTCGGTGCCGCCCTGTTTGTTGACACTCCAGCGGCGGGGTCTTTGAGGGCAGGGGAGGCCCGGCAACTTACCTCCCTGTGTCCATCTCCCGTGTCGCCCTTACCCTGCTTTGTGTCTCTCTTTCTGTCTCTCTATCTATCTATTTATCTCCCTATCTATCTCTATCTCTATCTATCTGTCTCTATCTCTATCTATCTATCTATCTCTCTCTCTATCTCTATCTCTATCTCTATCTCTACCTCTATCTCTATCTATCTCTATCTCTATCTATCTCCACCTCTCTCTCTCTCTCTTTCTCTTTCTCTCTCTCTCTCTCTGTCTGTCTGTCTCTCTCTCTCTCTCTCTCTCTCTCTCTCTCTCTCTCTCTCTCTCTCTCTCTCTCTCTCTCTCTCTCTCTCTCTCTCTCTCTCTCTCTCTCTCTCTATATATATATATATATATATATATATATATATATATATATATATATATATATATATATATCGCTCTCTCTCTCTCTCTCTCTCTCTCTCTCTCTCTCTCTCCTCTCCTCCTCTTTCTCTCTCTCCCACTTCTTCTCTCTCTCCTCTTCTTCTCCACTCTTTCTCTCACCCTCTCTTGCTCTCTTTCTCTCCTCATCATCTCTTTCTCTCCTCCTCTCTCTGTCTCTCTCTCTTTCCCTGTCTTTAATTACCAACCTTTACTCTCTATGTAATCTCCCTGGGAAGTTACATAATACTTTGAGCTCCATCCCGTATTTTTTCTCCATCTCCTCCTTATTATTATTATTATTCTTTCTTGTTTTGTGGAACGTACGCTCACACCCTGACGGGTCCTCTGCATCGTGACTTGCATTTCATTCATTACTTTCCCTTCTAAGATAGTCTGCTTTATTTTCCACGCTTTCATTCACACTTTCTTCCTCAAGTCCCCTGTTTTATTGACTTCATTAATTTCTTTTCTTTATTTTGTGTCTCATTTCCCCTTCCTTTACTCGTGCTCTGTGTCTTCTTCCTTCCAGTTTTACCTTGCTCTTCCTTTCCCCTTGTTTCTTTACTGTCTTTTATCTTGCATAAGTAAAGATGATTTTCGTCTGTGATACTTTTGTACATTTTTTTTATTACAATTTTATATTTGTATATTTATTATTATTATTATAATAATAATAATAATTATTATTATTATTATTATTATTATTATTATTATTATTATTATTGATTTTAAAGCATTAGAGATGTGAAACTAAATGTAACTTGTTTATGTTTGTATGTGTGTGTGTGAATGTGTGTGTGTGCATACGTATATGTGTGTGCTTGTGTCTTCTTATATGCATTTCAACTTCTGAACAATATTCAGCACATCTCAATCACAATATCCCGAAAAAAAACGAAACCATAGCAAACGAAATACGAATCACATGACAGCTCCTCCTCGGCGCTTCCCGCCACCGCCTCTCAGAGCCATCTAGCGGCCGGAGGAGGAAACGCCGCGGCCGCTCAGCTGATAATGGATTTCTTGTAATGGCGACCCTGTGAAGGTGCCGCCATCAAGGAGCTTGCGGGGATCTCGAACTCTCTCATATCACAGACGGAGGACGGAGAAAAAAACTGTTAAAGAGAAAACCATTTACACCTATTTGGAAATAGCTTTTGATGTTTTTATACATGTAATTAGCGCTCTTAAAGGGTAGGTCTTGGATACACTGACATCTAAGAACTTGCAAGAATGTGACAGGAAACTTGACTGATGTTCAGACTGTTTATCTTATTCCTTCGTCCG
>NW_028234413.1:36369316-36374316 GCF_977035675.1 Penaeus japonicus | reverse complement strand
GTCATGACAATAATGATGAATAAAACAATAATGATAATGATTAAGGAATTAATTAATAACATAGTAATAATAATAATCTAGTGATATCAACCATACTAATGGCAATGTGAGTAATAATCATTATCTTTATCATTAACATAACCATAAAAATTAATCACCACTGTTACGTTCATTACCATCGTCCTTATCATTATGAAGATTATCGTTATCAAATTTATCATTTTCTATAATCATATCTTCTTCATTATTGCTATCACTATTATAGGACTAATAGGATCTTTGTCATGTCATTAACGTCACCATGCATCTCCCTGCTATTAATAGTGTCACATTAAATAATTATTTTTGTCATTATTGTTATTGCTATTATTCTCAGCGTTATCCTTATCAGTTTTATTATCATTCCATCTCCTCTCCTTCCTCTTCTTTTATCATTTCTCCTTATTGTTATCATGTTATTATTGTTGGTATTATTGTCATTATTGTTATTTTTATCATTATTTTCATCATTGGTGTTATTATTATTATTATCATTGTTGTCCTTATTGTTGGTAGTATTACTATTATCATTGTTATTAGTATTATTATTACTATTATCATTATCATTAATATTGTCAAAATTATTGCTATTATCATTATGATTATCATCATTATCATAATTATTATCATAGTAATAGTATTTCATGTTATTGCCATTATAATCATTGTCATTTTAATTATTGTTATCATCATCATTATTATCGCTGTTTCTAAAATTATCATTATCATCACCATTATTATGGTATCTTTTCCATTTATATTATTACGGTCTTCATCACATGTATAATGGTTATATGATTTTGATAAGTTTGGATATACAGTTTTTTTTATCCGTTAGGCTGAATGGTACATTCGTATATTTAAGAAAATACCAGAAAAGGAACAGAATTTTGAGAAGATTATAATTTATTTGGGATATTTTTTCTTAGTTTACTTAACTGCGCATTTAATTTTTGTATTTATTTATTTCCAACACATGATCTTTATCTTTCCAGGTATGCGAGGAATGACGCAGCAACAACAGTCACTGCAACATCCACAACAACAGCAGCAGCAACAACAACAACAACCACAGCAACAGCAACAACAGGCGCACCAGATGACGTCATCGGTCGTGGCTCCGACATACGAGAAGCGCTTGTGGACTCCGCCCTCTTCCATGCCAGGGGGAGGAGCTATCACGCCCACGCAGTCGACGATTGGTGCGAGTTTATGCCCGTCGCCCAATCACCTTCTGCCGCACCACCAAGCCGCGGCCACTCCTACCCCGGCTCCGCCCAATTATTACGATTCTATCAAATACACAATGTAACCGATTACGACGAAGCGTTTAGACGAACCTTTATAGAACATTTTATATTTTATATTTGCAATGTTTGCAAGTTTGTTAGCATGTAAACAGATCAGTGTACATAAGATATTTTGCTTATTAACCTGTAACTCGTTTGTATTCTGTTGTCATTGCTGAGGGTGACTTACTATTTCAAGACTAAATTGTAGTGGTTAAGAATTTGTGGTTGGTGATTGCATATATATATATATATATATATATATATATATATATATATATATATATATATATATATATATATATATATATATACATACATCTACGTATGTATGTATGTATGTATGCGTGTGTGTGTGCGCGTGTGTGTTAGTGTTCGTATGTATAAATGCATACATGTGCGTAAGTGTAACATACATATACATATCCGTTTATGAATATGTGTATGTGGATATATTTGTTGTGAGTATGTAGGTAAATAACCATCCATGATTTAAAGAAAGACTAAGAAAGCCGGGAACTGTGCAATTGTTCATAATCTGGTTAACCTCAACCCCCAGTTATGTAGCCTTAGCTTATATACTGTTAAGAAATGGATCCCGGAACTAAAATAATTTTTCTCGCATAATTTTTAATTAGTCACATAACTCATCAGTTTTTTTTTTTTTTTACAAAAAAAAGAAAATGTCTGGGTTTAGATTATGAATATCAGTATTAAGTATCTTCATCTTAATAAACCATTCAGTAGTACCGCGTAGATAGAGAATACTGTTGTGTATAGAATATTGAGTGAACACGTTATAATGCAGCTAGTCGTCCAAAGAACAAATTGAGTGAATAATACTTTTGTTGTTCTCATAGAAGTCTCAGATAGAACAGACATTTCTTGGTTATTTTTCCCCCTCATTTTCTTTTTATTATTTTCTTTTTTTTCCCTTAACTTTTAGGTGTTGTAGATTATTTGGAAGGTAGATCGTATTTTTTTTTTTTTTTTTTTAATTCGTTCGATTCTCAAATCCTTTGGCGTGTGTGGATGATGGAAGTTGCTCTTTGTTGAAAGTTTTTATTTATGTTTTGATCATTATTTTTTTTTCTTTTTTTTGTGTGTGTGTAATCAACTTTTATTTTATACATTTGTTTACAAAATGCCAATATGTCGTTAGGAAGAACTGTTATAGACAGTGTTGTTTTAAAGAATGTCTAAAAAACAAGAAAAAAAAGTTGTTTTTATTGTTGGAGACATAGGTATGGTGTGTGGTTGAAGGGGACGATATTTCGAGAATATCATTCTTTTATTTATTTTTTAAACTGTCCTTTTTTTTCTATCTCTTTAGGTAAGAAATCGATTTATTCAATGAGTGAAAAATAATTATTTTGACCAATGCAGAATTATTTGAATCCTTTTCCTTA
The DNA here is from genome assembly GCF_977035675.1 of Penaeus japonicus. NCBI lineage: Eukaryota > Metazoa > Arthropoda > Malacostraca > Decapoda > Penaeidae > Penaeus > Penaeus japonicus. Next base: position 36,371,579 of record NW_028234413.1, on the reverse strand, counting down.
TTTTTACATAGACGAAGGCAATAGCTCTTAAAGAACGAGTGAATAAGGGTGACATTGCCACAAAACCAGTGTATATAAGTTGTAAGAAAGACAGCAGACTATCCAACCCTGATGTATCGACAAGATCTTACAGTAAGACACATTGGTATCTGGTATCTGGTATTTCCACTGAAACTCATTACGCGGTCAGTAAAACGTGGGCATATCGCGGAAGTGAGCAACAGAATCTGAAATTGATATCTTGATCAAAGTTAATTTATCAGGGTTGGTTTATGTCCAGTGTATAGCAGTTAAGTTATTTTTTGTTTTCGTTTTTTTCTATATTTTTTTTTTGAAAGTCATCACTCACCTATAATGAGGTTGTAGCACCTGTTACACGAAGTTTCATTTTTTTATAGAGATAATCGTGATGATTATCTTCACGTAATGTTATTAATCGCCTAGGTACGTTCAGTCCAAATGTTATACTTTGTTGAGAAATACTTCATGTTTCTTATATCATCTTGTATCCATTTCTCTGTCTATTTATCTATCTAGTGTTCTCTTTCTCTTTTTCTTTGATTGTTTCTCTTTCTGCTTATATATATATATATATATTATATATATATATATATATATATTATATATATATATATATATAATATATATATATATATATATATATATATATATATATATATATATGTATATATATATAAACTTGTATATAATATACATATAAAATATATATATATATATATATATATATATATATATATATATATATATATATATATATATATATATTACATATATAAATGTATATATTATATAATATATATATATATATATATATATATATATATATATATATTATATATATATATATATATATATATATATATATATATATATATATATATTATATATATATATATATATTTATATATATATATATACGTATATACATGTATACATACATACATATATATATATATATATATATATATATATATATATATATATATATATATATATATATAATCTCAGAAGATTTCAGGAGTGCACACGTACAAGTTTGTAAAAAAAAAATCTAAAAAAAAAAACATTTCATGTTAAAGTATTGAGTATTAAAGACATGGAAAACGCCGATTTGTTTTATTAAACCAAAACCAATATAGAATACTCACAGAAAATCAAATGAACCCAAATAAAACGAAAGCGAAAAAAAAATGTTTTTAAATGAAAGTCTTGCTTATCGAAGTCAACAAGCAACTTGCATTATAATATCATGATTTCATAATATCATGATTTCAAAATATCATGATTTCATGATATCATGATTTCATAATATCATGATTTCATAATATCATGATTTCAAAATATCATGGTTTCGCCAACAGAGAAAGGCTAGAAGCATTGAAAACCATCTGTTGGTTGAAATTGAGAATCAAAATAGGATCAAATCAACATTATTATATTAGTCATGTTGATGATGCATTATATAAAGGAATTATAATGATGGTGATGAAATAAATGCTAATAATGAAAGTGATTGTGGCGGTAAATATTTTTAAAGTCTTGATGATTATGCAAAAATTGTGATGATGATGATGAAAATAATTTCATTACTGACATTAACGACAATGACAAATAGGATAATAATGATAATGATGAGAGTAATAGCAATGATAGTAACAATAACAATAATGAAAATGAGAATGATAATAATGATAATGTCATTGATGATAATAATGATGATAATAATGATAATGACAATAATGATGATGATAAGAATTTTAATAACAGTATTAACGATGATGATGATAATAAAAATAATGAATCTAGTAATGATATTTAATGATAACATATGATAATGATATATGAAATGAAACTGTAAAACAATAAGAAATATTAATAGTAACAAAAATGGACAAAGTAATAATAACGATATCATGTATATGATATACATAAGAATAATTTTTAAATTGTTTGCATTAATAAAAACGGAAATGACAATGAGAATAATCACAGTAATTGTAGTTATAACAACATTGGTAATTGTAATGGTACTGACCATAGGAAAAAATAATAAGTAGTAATGACGATATCATTATTGCAATAATGATAATAATGATAATAATAATAATAATAATAATAATAATAATAACAATAATGATAATAATGATAATAATAATAATGATAATGATAATGATAATAATAATAATAATAATAATAATAATAATAATAATAATAATAATAATAATAATAATAATAATAATAA
>NW_028234413.1:36314316-36339316 GCF_977035675.1 Penaeus japonicus | reverse complement strand
TTGCAACATTAATCAAAATTTGAAATTATGAAATTTGTTAGGATGTGCACATTTAGCAACCCCCTCGTAATTTTGCAATAGGTTAAAATTTGGATTGTGAAATTTAATAGGATTGTTGCATGAGCATATATGATTTTTTTTTTTCAGTCATACTTTCAAAAACTAAATATTAATAGGAAATTTTATTCATTATTTTTTGTACCTGTTTAGTTATATTTCTATAATCACTAAATGATTTGTGCCTTAATTATTAAGCAAATAGTTGTCTAGGGGGCTTCTTTGCAAAAATACATTGTTCTTTTACTCTATTTTGATACAATTCCCCAATTCAGAGGTGTAAAGATATGGTAATATAAACTGTGTGAATAAGCAGCAGTTGCTTGGTTATTAAAAAAAAAAGAAAAGAAAAGAAAACCTATGAAGAAATCTATTATCACAGCATAAATATTGTGTTGCAGAGAGAAATGATGGAAGATTTATTTATTGTGTTTGGAAAAATGAAACTAAATTTGTAAATACCATTGATACAGCTAGGGTTCAGAGTCATAATGGATTAATCTGGTGTAAAGGTTTCATATACATAGACAGTGAATCAGGGTTAGTTCACAAACATGATCGCTGGCTAATGATTGGTCAGTCATGATCAGTGGGAAAGAGGTTTGAAGAAGAGGTCGCTAAAAGTTGGTTGGTTCCCTTAGAGGAGGGTGTTACAGATCCACTGGAGAAAATCACCTTTAACCCGTTCCCGACGGGGCCAATCCGGCTTAAATAGACCAAAATTCCGGGACTCTTGAACGCATAAGCCTAACGCGTCGGGATTCTCGGCCGCACTAGCCGCGAGCCAGCGCTGCGCGCTGGCTCTTCCCGCGCCCCGGGCTAGACAAAGTAACGCGTCCCCGTCGTGTAGCCCAAAAACCACTAGACGTGTTATCTTGTCATCCGTCGTTAATGGGTTAACTGATAATTACCAATGATTATTGCATATGAGATAAAAAGAGAAAAAATCTTTACAGGAAACTATGCATGAATTGTCGTTGTGGCATATATGACCATGAAGTCGAAGAGGACGATGAAGATATTGGAAAAATAGTAATTGGCAAGCTGTTTGATCGACCACCTCGCACCAAGAAAGAAGAGCTGGAATACTGCCATGGTAATATCACTGTGTAATACATAGTACAAAGCTTGATGTGGGAAAAGGGATTATTCAGTGTTTCTGTAAGCTTAGATGAATAGGTTGTCACATTAGATATAACTAGAGTGAATGGTAATGATAAGACTCTTTGTTTAAAATTCTGTGTGGGTAGTTATTGTCGTATGGACCAATATGAGAAACTTTTACTATTTACTTTGTATATTTTCCTGTATGATTATTGTATAATAAGCACAGATAAGATATTGAGGAATTTACTGACTTATAGGTGCAAAATAGCTCATAAAGAATAGAGAATGTTTGAACGATTGTCATATTCAATTTAGCTATTGATTTTATTGTCAAGCATTCTTTGGTTCTAGTGTAATTGATAACCTTTTGCTTTCAGGAAACAATTTGGAAATGATCAATGAGGAAACTGGGCAACCAGAAAATGTCAAATTTGACTGGGTGCCACCTAATGTAGAGAAATCCCTGGCTTCAAGATACATGGCACTGATTCCTATGGAGAAGAGGCCCATTGCTGGCACTGAGGTGTGTATTTTTACAGATTGTTTTCTTTACAGGATTCTTACGGCTACTTTAGATGAACATTGGTTGAACAATATAATGAGGATAAGAATTCTGTTTTTTAAGGTATTTTTAGTCTATTAACCCATTGCGTACGGGTGTCATGACATACATGACGTAGGAGCTTTGGCCTGACGACGGGCGTCATGACGTACATGACGTTCGGGGATTTTGGAATACTATGCTATTTTATTGTGCTATGAAAAAGGAATGAGTGATGATGGCTACTGCAGTCATAATTACTATAATTACCGTAATATCGTGCTAGCTTAACGTCCTAAACCTAGATGGCACCACTTTTTCCTAGCACCAGCAGGAGAGAGAGCCTTGAATGGCACCCATCTATGATCTCTAGCAAGCACTGTCTCTATAGAGCGATGGCACACACTAAGTTGATGAACCCTTGCTCTAAAGTACCGCCAATGAAGGATGTGCAGGCAGAACGAGATGAGGAAGGTGACTCAATCCATACCCAGTGTCTAAAATGTGCTCCTGTGCCAATATGGATGCCTTTCACTGTGGCACTCACAGTCAGAAGCACAGGTTTCATTCCTCTTCCCTACCTCTTCTTGTTATCTTTATTGTAGGGGGTTATATGTTTCATATTTGTTCATGACAGTTCAAAAATACGAAAAAATAAAGTTGCCTTTTGTCCTCCCATAAAACAGCAATACTTCTATCACATTGAGTATAAAGAAAATAATGAGGTAATATGGATAATATACTACAATTTTAGTCAACTGCAGCACTGATAGAGCCTGTCATATGGCACGTATAAGTCTCTAAACTCAATAAATCACACAAAAAAATAAAACACAAAAACTGCTCTAGTTTTACAATGAATGACCGAAAGAGAGTGGGATGATTCAAATTATATTGCTTCAAGCGGTCTCTCTCTAAAATAAAACCTATCCTGGAGGCTGGGCAAGCAAATTTATCTCCGTCTGCAATGGGTTAAGGATTGTTTTGCTGCTGAAAGGAAACAGTTTTTTATTTTATTCATTTATTTTTTTACAGGCAGCTAAAGAACGCAAACGTCAACTGGAGCAGCAGCTGCCTCTTTATGACATGGATGAGGCCCAGCGTTGTGATAATTTACATCCTGAGGAGTTGCAGAGCTTCCACGCCTACCTGGAGCGCATCAAGACCCAAGTTGCTGGGCAAGGCTTGGTACAGGAAATCGTTGGTGCACCAGTTGTTTCAATGGCACAGCCTCTGCACTCTCAGTATAAGCCTGGCTCTAGCACACCACTGATGACAGGGGATATTGATGCTAATGGAAATATTGGCTACCAACAAGATCCTTCAATGGGTCAGATGATGCCTCCTGGTTCCCATATGCCACAAGATAACATCCCAGGGTCACAGGGGCAGTACAATAGTCCAGCTGGCAACCAGAATACCAATCAAGCAAATATCAACAAGAATGATCCGCGGAATCAGTTCCTGGGTGGGATGATTGAGGAACCCTACCTAAATGTGACCAGCCGGCCAGAGGATCCAGTGCATAGCATGGTTTATGGTGGAAAACTTGGCACCAGCAGGCCTCTCACAGGCCTGGGAAGAAACCAACCTCTGGATAATGTCACTGCTGGGATGGCCAATCTCCAAATGCAACCACAGGTAAGTTGCAGGATCATTCTTCTCTTTTCTTTTCTTTTCTTTTCTTTTTTTCTTTTTCTTTACTTACCAAAGGGTACCATTGAAATTTTTTCTTTTTCTTTTTTGGCATATTGTTTAGGGATTTAAAATCATACTTACTAATATGTGTGAGCATTTGTATCAGTATGATAAATGTTAAATAGACTGAACTTTCTTTTAATGCTTTTAACAGGGACAGGGAACAGAACAGGGCTTCATCCCAGGACAGGAACAAATTCCTGGTCAGCCAGGCTATGTACCAGGCCAGGCAGGATATAAACCAGGTCAGCCAGGCTATGTACCAGGACAGGCAGGATATAAACCAGGTCAACCAGGTTATACACCTGACCAGCCTGGCTCTGTACCAGGTCAACCAGGTTATGCACAAGGCCAGGTTGGTTCTCAGCCAGGACAGCCAGGATATGTAGAAGGCCGGCCAGGCCAACCAAGATATGCTCAGGGCCACCCAGGTCAACCAGGATATGTGGAAGGTCAGCCAGGTCAACCAGGATATGCTCAGGGCCAGCCAGGTCAACCAGGATATGTGGAGGGCCAGCCAGGTCAACCAGGATATGCTCAGGGCCAGCCAGGTCAACCAGGATATGTGGAGGGCCAGCCAGGTCAACCAGGATATGTGGAGGGCCAGCCAGGTCAACCAGGATATGCTCAGGGCCACCCTGGTCAACCAGGATATGTGGAAGGTCAGCCAGGTCAACCAGGATATGCTCAGGGCCACCCAGGTCAACCAGGATATGTTCAGGGCCAGCCAGGATATTCCCCAGGGAAAGGAATGCAACAGCAGATGCCTCTAATGCCTGGGAACATCACAGCAGTGGAAGCGACACAAGCTCCTTATGGTGCACGTATGGACACTTTAACAGGTATTCTTTTATTTATATGTTTTTTGATGTTATATAGATGATAATTTACATGTTGGGTGTAAAGTATATTTCTATTCTGTACTTAAAATGTATTTATTCTGTACCTAAAGCTAATAATGAGTCATTTATTCACATATATTTTGAGATTATTGTATCTATTCTAGGGGGGTCTTCAGTAGCTCCAGGGCAAGACGTGACTGTGCTCTTCCCAGGGGAAAGCCAGATCATTGGTTCCCAGCCAGGCAGCACCGCCCTGGTGGGTCAGAAGAGCAAATTCTCCTGCCAGTACTGTAGTCTCCCCATGAATGTTGGTGACGTAGCTATCTTCTGTGAGCGAGCTGGGCCAGATAAGGTACGAGTCTTGTACTTATTTTCCTGTGTGAGAGGATGAATTACACAATTGGAAGGAGGTTATTGATTGGTTTGCAGATTAGAATAGATTGTTATAGGAAAATGTATGTAATTTCAAGAATTTTTTTGAATGTGGTTTGATACAAGCATATTTTATGTTTTTTATAATTTCTGTTGAATTTTCTTTTGAGAATCTAAGCTATTGATGGCAGGGGTGCATGTATACATTAGCTGTCCTTTGTGGTTTTGTTATATTTTTATCTTTACTCATAGATGACTCTACAAATGCTTAGTCACCAAGGAGTCAATTAGCAGGCTTACCTGACCTCATCTGTTTATCCCTATCCTTGAAGTTTTTGGAAATAATAATAATTATTATTATTAACATTACTATGATGAAAATGATATGATTGCAATTTCAATGATGGTAATAGTAGCAGTAGTGGCTAAGCACTTGTGTAAAAAGATGTTATTAAACAAAACCATAGTGGAGGATGCAAAGGTTGGTTAATCCATTAAAAGATGCAATGGGAGGCATCTTATTTTGATTGAGATAAACACCTATTGTTAATAATGCTGTTAGAGTTTAAGAAATGGAAAGTATTTTTAACTAATGAGAGTGATACTTGCCTCTGTAAAAAGATTATTGGAAATAAACCAAACATCACATGGGCATGGACTTCAAAATACTTAAGAGGAAGAGCATGGCATTAAAAGTTCCCCTGTCTTCCCAGTGTTGGCATCCTGCTTGCTTCTGCTGCTTCACCTGTAAGGAGTTGCTGGCCGACTTGATCTACTTCTACAAGGATGGAAAGGTGTTCTGCGGACGTCATTTCACCGATGCTGCAGAGATGCCGAGGTGTAGAGCATGTGATGAGGTATGGCAGACATCTCCGTTTTTTTTGTTTTTTTTTTTCTTTCTCTTTGTCTCATTTGTTTTTTCTTTTGAATTGCCTTGTGGTAGAATGAATGCTAAGAATTAGTCAGTTAAGAAATACATATATTGGCAGGCTTTTAACTTTCAAATTCAAGATGAATTTTGAAGTGTCTCTAATGTGTATTTTTCTACATCAGGGAAGTGCCAGAGATTGTGATTAATGTGAGAATCTACTGTTTATTTGACTGTAGTCTTACTACTAATGTCTAGCCAAATTTATAGATAACCCTTGTATTCCTCTTTCATCTTATTTATTTTAATTTCTTATAAAGGAGATGTTAAATTATTGTATAGTGTTAATTTTAGAGATAATTCATCCTGAAATTGATTGTGCAGGGATATCAGGGCCTGCTGAAGAAAAAAGCTAGTTATATCAGTTGTAATTATTTATATTCTAGCATTGTAATAGATACCCCATGATATTGGTTCTTATTGATGATCAGTTTATGTAATATTTAATTACTTTCTCAACTTGTAGTGTAATTGGTAAACATCATGTTAACTCTGGAAGACAACACCTCTACAATATTTTACATAAGCATAATGGTCATAGGGATGTACACACCAAAGGAAAGATTGCATTGGCCATTTTACCTTTAAAGCATTTTTATCTTTGATATTATTTTATGAGGTAGATAAGAATGTAGTTGGTGGTTGTTAAATGATTTTAATGTTTAAGACTTTACATATGGCAATCAGATGTCATAAAATATAGTGATACTAAAGTGACAAAACATATTTTAGCTTTTATATAATGGCTGAGGTTTCTTCATTTACCCCTTAAGGACACATATCACAGACAATTGGAGTACCAATAGGTACAGGATTTTTTAGTAGATAGGTGTTGAAAACTAGTTTTTTTAGGATGTGCCTATTGGTACTCCAATTGTCTAGGATGATTATTATATCACAGACTGAGATCAAAATGTACGTAACAATCACTTCTATTTCCTCTAATGCAATTGACACAGAAAATTGAGCTTTATTTTTAGAATATGCAGATAAAAATCTACAAAACATTGGAAACATTACAAATACTTTATGGGTTTCTGTGGAATATTGGTACTTTTTGTGTATGTCTTCACCCAAGGATGACATAAAATAGTATGCACATTCTTCAGGGGTTAGTCAAAGAAAATTCAAAGATATTTTCACAATCATTAGGTTTGGCCGAGATATAATATTCTCATTATCTATTTGCTATTGGTCCTAACAAAACTAGTTTTCAACACCTATCTACTAAAAAATCCTGTGCCTAGTGGTACTCCAATTGTCTAGGATGAATATTTAAGCCCAAAAGGATGCACTGTCTCAAGAACTGGTGCGGAAATACACCAAACAATCGCCTCTATCTACTCTTAATCAATTCAAACAAGTTTATTTTTGGAATCTAGAATTCACAATCTGCATTATGAGACTTTCAAATAGACTTTAAAATCTGAATTATAAGGCTTTCAAACACTACGAGAACTTTCAGACTTCTTTTGAAATATTAGTACCATTTCTGCATAATTAAATTTATTATACACATCCTTAACCCATCCCCGACGGGGGAATTCTAGCCTTGAATGTCCAAATGCCGGGGCGTTCGAATTATTAAAAACGTGTAAATGAAATGCTGGCAGGCAAAATGCTGGGCCCCGGGCATGCTTGGGCTTTTTTTTGCCGGGCGCTACTACAACCGTCCTACCACCCGGTTAACAGGTCAGAGTTTGTTCTCTTTATTAGTGATTCTAGTGCTGTCCTTATTTTATCATCCTTTACCAAAGACCAGTAAGCATAGCACTGAAATAACCAAAATTAATTAAAATTGGGCCAGTGATCCTGTGATTGCACAACCAGGGCTTTTACGTGATTGTTAATGAATTTGTGAAACACTATCTTATTTTGTAGTTATTGATGCTGCCAGAACATCTAGTGTGGATGAACAAATTCTATTCTATTTTTTCCCCACTCCAGCTGATATTTGGCAACTCCTGGACAAGAGCTGATGGGTACGACTGGCATATCCACCACTTCAGCTGTTATATTTGTGATCTGGAATTGGCAGGACAGCGCTACGTTCCAGACAAAGATGGCTACCCTCATTGCCTGCCCTGTTACATGTCATGCTTAGCCAAGGTATGAATGAAACTACTTCGAATTATGATGTATAGTCTTGAATTTCTTTTTGCTTTATCTGACATTGCATAGTTCAATTATGTGTAAATTTTAGTTGTGTATGCCCTGTTATTCTTTATTTATATGTTTTGATATTCATCCCTAGATGACATGAAAATCAAAGAGATGAAATTTCTGATCAGTGGATTTTATATAGAAGTGCCTTATTTTCATCTAGACTGTTGGTGATTTTCTTAACTCTCTCAACCCTTACAGGATAAGTAAATATAGATCCTAATGAAATTAAACATAAAGGGCAATAGGCCAGAATTTAGCTGTTTGTGCAGGAGCCCGCGTTTTATACAGCTTACCCTGAAAATTTTACTGTATAATCATAAGCACTCATATGAGAGTATATAAAAAAAATCATGATTCCTAGGCTAAGGGGTTGTAAGGGCTACTTACCACATGCTTTCCTCACAATTTTCAGGGCTGTAAAGAGTAACAACATTTTGTACATTTTTATAAATTATTGAAAGCAGGTACTGCATATTTCAGTTCATTTTTAAAATTTTGAATATTCATTGTTCCATGGTACATGTTAGTCTGTTATTAGGAACATAAATCAGCAATTTTTTTTTGCGTAAACCAAGGTACTCTTCTTTTTTTCCCCTCTTAGAGCAAAGAGGTGGAGCTTCACCAGAGAATGCATACCAAAGGCATTAATGCATTTATGCCATTGAACTTCCATTAGACCTAGAGAACTTTTGCATTTTCAGATGTGTGAAGCCTGCGAAGAGAAGATTTCCCCGGAGATGAATCGCTGCGGACACCGAGGGTATTTCTACCATGCCAACCCCCAGTGCTTCAAATGCTACACCTGCAAACTGCCTCTGATGGGCAAACGTTTCAAAATGTCCAAGAATTGGGTTTTCTGCTCCAATGAATGTATCGAAATGGCTGCCGAAGCCTTGGCCAGTAATCCGAACCCCAAAATAAAGCCAGAGAAATGAAGCATCTGGTGTATCAGCATGTTATACATGTATACACTGAAACAGGGAATTACATTAGCCTGAAAAATAGACCAAAACACGGAAGCATTCCTGGTAAAGGATTTTTTTTTTGTTTTCCTTTTTTTTCTAATGATGCAGGATGTGATATTTTCTACTTATTTGTACTCTTATAGACAATACTTAATGATGGTCCATTAGTTGATATTCCATAATTAAGCTTAATGAAAACTCAGATTGTGATAAGGTTGACATACATTACCTCTTCAAACCACAGGTTGCCTTTGGTTGCAATAGTATGACTTGTTTTATATGGAAACTCTGTCGGCAGTATAGAACATTAGGCTCATATGCATCTTGAAGTGCAATAGTATTTTATGGAAGAGTTAGTGAATATGATGAGGTACGTTTGATATTTTGTTGATGTTTTTTCTCCTTTTTGCAAGTTGTGGGAAAAGCTTATTGACGAAAATGTAATTCAATTTCTTGTTCTTCTTTATTTTCTTTGAGTAGCTTGTAAGGTCTGTTATTATTATTTTTTTTTATCATTCTATTCATCATTATTATTATTATTATTGCTATTATTATTGTTATTATTATTATTATTTTTTTTTTTCTCTTTTTTTATTATTTCTATTATTATTATCATTATTATCATTATTGATATTATCATTATTATTAATATCATTATTATTATTATTATTATTATTATCATCATCATTATTATTGATATTATCATTATTATTATTATCATCATCATTATTAATATTATAATTTTTATAATTGTTATTACTCTACTACTATTATTATGATTATCATAATTATTACAATATTATTATTGTTATTATCATTACCTTTGCAAGTGTAGAAACAGATGCAAGCTAATGATTACTATTACCATTATTATTACTGTTGCTTTTACTACCGCTGTTGCCACTTCTGTTATTAGTATTAGTATTATGAATATCATTTTCAGTGGTAATGGTTAGTATTACTATTATTATTATTATTATTATTTTTATTTTTTTATTTTATTGGTATTTATTTATTTATTTATTTATTTTTTTTTTATTTATTTTTTTTTTGTCACTATCATTGTCATTAATATTTTTGTTGATTTTAATTGTATTGTCATTAACATTACTGTTGCTGTCATTATTGTTATTATAATTACTTCATGATATTTCATTAAGATTTAGACTTTTTCTGTAGCTTATTGCACATTTATATATTTTTTTCATAGCAATACCTATGATTGCTCCATTTCATTGTGCCAATGCATGATTCAGTTCTACTCCATTGATTCTGTTTAATTGCACAGAATATTGCAAATGCATATATTCTGCAATTTGTGTTCCTTGTGAGTGCTATGATGCTTTAAGCTTAGGCAGCTACTGTTTATTTAATCAGAGAATTAGGTTGAAATATGATGGATTATGTTGCGTCTATCAAGATATATTTGTTATTTGTCCAAGCAAGAGAAAGTGCCATTATGTATGTATTTAAGAAAAAAAAAATACTATTTTGTGATTTATAAGGTTTACATAATTGGTTTTGTATGCTCCTGAATGTTTATATGAATTTAGATTTATTGAAATGGACAAAACTGTATTCTGTGCCAGTCACTTATGATAAAATTATATATGATAGACTATGTGACACTGAAGGTTTGTTAGATGTTGTGAGATACTGTATATTATGTGAAATGTGTTGTTTTCATAATGTTAAATTAATTGCCATTTTGAGAATGTTCAGGTTTAGTCCATCTGCAGTTGATATTGGGAATACTTGCTCAGTTAAAATTATTATGCTAAGAACCCCACCCCTCCCTTTTCTTCCTATTGTGGATGGGAACCCGAGTGAGCTTAGAGGAGCAGAGGAAATGTTTTCTCCGTGCTTCTGGTCATATAGAGTTACACAGCAAGCTTTTTCCCATAAAACCATCATAAAGCAAGGGTTCAGGCTGACTTTGGAAAGCTGTAACTTTGAAACTAGTGATGTGATGGTTACATAACTTTATGATTGTGAGCAAGCTTCAACAGCGAGCAATTTCCGAAGTTGCACTGTATTTAAGCCCATCTTTTAGGCCTAATCTGGGCTGTCATGGTCTTCTCGACGCTGTCTGGAATGGGTCAGTTGAAATACTTATTTTGCTTTTCTCAATTTCCGCTCAGGTTGATTTCGGTCAATTTTTGATTACGTAATGAAGGCTGTATCCTTAGTATGTTTAGTGTATGAGTATGCTTTGATCATTTTCATTTATTTATTTATGAAAACAAAAGGAAAAAAATAGATGCTCATTTATTTTCTATCCATATATTTTTATTTTTATAAAAAGTACCAGAATATATTCTATTCATTTTTTTGTTATTGTTATTTTTATTATTTCTTTGTAACGGTTGATATATTCTATAAAATATAATGAGCAATGAAGCATTCTCTCTTAGCTTTTAATGTCTACAATTTGAAAATGATCTTAAGGTGATTATATATGTATATCAATGCTTATAATGGCATTGAATTTATTTGTGTTCCAAGTTATGATACAGTACTTGTACCAAGTGTCCTTACCTGCTAAGAAAAGTATCCATGTGAATATGGTTAAAGTTGATACAGGGTAATGAAATAAAGAATACATAATTCTTCAGATCTTATAGTTTTATTATTACACCTGTTCCTATTATTTCACATGAAAGCTATATTTTCCTTCCAATATTCAACATTGTTCATGTTCTATTGTAACCTAAGTTTATTGGTTATAGGAAATATGGACATTAAAAGAGTAGAATCAGCCAAAGAATCCTAATGAAAAAAATTTATAAAGAAAATATTTTCATTCAAATATCAGATTTTCTTCATTGGTAGATGATTAAATTTAAACTCAATTTATCTTTGTAGGTGCATGGACAAGCGCAACTATATCATAATGAAGCATCTGTAAATGAACAGCTATACCTTATGGATTTATATCAATGAATATTAAACAACTTACTGACTCTGTAACCTCTGTGTAATGAATGAACATCATTCAACAATAATCATTAGAAAATAGATATTCAGGCCAACTTTAAATATTTTTCTTGCATGTAAGAGAAATAGATGATGTACAGTCCTTTTCACACCAAGTTCATCACTCACTGTCATTGAGTGAACCACAAATTCTGACTTGTAACTGAAACACACAACCAGAACTTGTGTGTTTTGGATATAGTCGAAACTGGCAGTTTAACACGCTGTTGGAAATGAGTGCTGAATTTCGAAGTGGAAGGGTATGTATCTCCTTTTTTTTCAATACCTTTGCAAGGATATGATAGTTTCCAATCATAAAATCACCTGTTAATCAGTTTCATCTGTCATCGTTATCTGAGCAATTACAGTCTATTATAAAAGGATATTTATTAAACCAGTGGGTAAATGATATCTACACCATATCTGAAAATTATTGGAAAAATATGGAAAGCATTTCAAACTCCATGGAAATGATAGAATCTTAGAAATCTCACATGAATCATAATACAACTTGGGAATTGGATTGTATCATTACCATGGATTTAATAATGTCATACACCAATTCAGTATGTATAAGTTTTACCAAATCTTTCAGTAGTACCCATGAAATACAGAATAAATTCCATCATAAAAAAAAGGTAATGTTTCAAGTATAAAGTACACTTTGGAATACTTTCAACATTTGTAAATCCAATATGCTCTGTTTGTCTTAGCATCGTCCCAAAATCCCACAGCTCTTCCTTCTACTTTATCAGAGTCACTTGGTATTTTGAAGAAAGTAATTATGTGACAAGAAAGAGTAAGGATAAGGAATCATTATTGTTCCCACAAAAATAGAGTATTCTGAACTCATTGCTTTATGTAGTCTTACTTAGTAGAAAAAAGGAGTTTCCAAAGAAAATCACACAGGGACATGAGAAAATGTACATAATCCCACGTCTCTTTCATAGAAGAGAAATAAGGATTACGTTTGCTCACAAGAAGGCCTGTCTACGTGTTAAGCCAGGAGCTGGTGCGAATATGGTGACTATAAAGGTTGCAAGCCATTGAGAACATGTTCATGACCTCAGTCTGGTAGTGCTCGTCTGAAAGCACAGACAGGTCTGTGGTTTGGTCCTGTGGAGAAATGTTTGCTTTAGTAGTTTATAAAGTTAATTCATTATGAAGAGAAACAAAATATACCAATGAAGAAAATGTATTTCTGTATGAAGGATTGTTCACTTCTGTGGTTTATCATAAAAAAAGATATGTCTAAAAAATATATGTTATATATAGATTGGAAAATATTACACTAAACATTGTTATCATACACTTACATTGAAAAGAAGATCCTTTGACGAGAAATACTCATAAAAGAGTCTGAAGTAGGAATCTGATTTTCCGAAGTTCTTAGCAGCAGTTAGCATCAAGTGCCTCATGTTCTCTTTGCTCGCTCCAGTTTCCGTCTGCCGGGTCACAATCTGGGGGGGAGGGGTGGTCGTGGATTAATCGGGGGGGAAATCTTGTAGATCAATCTAGGGTAGATCTCTTGGATTACTCTAGGGAAATATTTTGTGGATTAATCTGGGGGAAATCTTGTAGATAAACCTGAGGGGAAAGTCTTGTGGATTCATCTGGGTGGAAAATCTCGTGGATTAATCTGGGGACAAATCTCCCCAGAATGGCCACTCACTCATCACATTCCTGGCCACTCACCCAATATACTCATCACCACTCATCACACCACCAACCACTCACCCAAGTAGCCTCATCACCACTCACCCAACATACTCATCACCACTCATCACACCTCAAATTACTCACCACATTCGCAGGGATCCGGCCAAGATTGCAGTCCTTTAGATTGTCTCTGTGAATGGGAGCTATGCCGTTGGGACACAGCAGGTTGTAGTCGTCACTGTTCAAGTAATCGAGTTGCTCTGCATCTGAAGGGAAAACACTTTATTATTATGCTATGTTGGTATGTTGTTATGTGTCTTGTAGGGAAGCATCTTATTCTTAGTGCTATGTTGGTATGTTGTTGTTTTGTGTCTTGTAGGGAAGCATCTTATTCTTAGTGCTATGTTGGTATGTTGTTGTTTTGTGTCTGGTAGGGAAGCATCTTATTCTTAGTGCTATGTTGGTATGTTGTTGTTCTGTGTCTTGTAGGGAAGCATCTTATTCTTATTGCTATGTTGGTATGTTGTTGTTCTGTGTCTGGTAGGGAAGCATCTTATTCTTAGTGCTATGTTGGTATGTTGTTGTTCTGTGTCTGGTAGGGAAGCATCTTATTCTTAGTGCTGTGTTGGTATGTTGGTGTTCTGTGTCTGGTAGGGAAGCATCTTATTCTTAGTGCTATGTTGGTATGTTGTTGTTCTGTGTCTGGTAGGGAAGCATCTTATTCTTAGTGCTATGTTGGTATGTTGTTGTTCTGTGTCTGGAAGAAAATCATCCTATTTTTAGTGCTATGTTGGGATAAGAAAGGAAAATTAATTCACCTGTGGGTTTTGTTGCAGGGTACTTGACGAAGGCCACGTCCTTGAAGCCTAAACTCAGGCACACAAAGGCGTCTCTGAAGGTGCCGAAGAATTCACTCGAACCGCTGAGGCATTCCTTGAGTTCGGCGTCGATTTGATCATCTGTTGTGCCATCTGCGGTTTGGAAGAGTTTTCATGATTATTGGTATTTTGTCTGAGTTATTGTGATGAATGACTCGATCGTCGATTAATTTGAGTTTTGGTATGGTCGTTTTTTTTTTATAGAATTCTTTAAGATTGTCATATGCAGATTAAATCATTACAAAGGTAGTGTTTATTGTTGTAGTACAGGTAAAATACACGACTCTACAAATCTAGAAAAAAATATACTCTACTAATGTAAAAAGAGAGAGAAAAAAAAATGCAAAGTATTAATGCAGTTACCCATCACTTACTTCTCGATTTCTGGCATGACGTTTTACCCGCCAAGTCACTTGTCGAGCTGATTCCAGACGCCTTTGAAACGACTGCCAGTAAGTAGTACAAGCTGTCTTTGCCTTGGCCGTAATTCTCAGATAAGAGGCTAACCAAGTTGTATGCTCTGTATAAGTATGGAAACGATGATCAGAACGATAGAAAATAAATGACCTAAAGATATTTATATATATTAGGTATTTCTAAACCTTTTTTTTTTATCCTAGCATAATTATGTTTCAGATTCGTGAGATGAAACACATACAAAGTCTTTACAATCAAACTGCAGATCAAGAACAATAATCAAATATATGAGGAAAGAATGAAAAAAAAAACATATTCATCGAATAAGATATACCACATAAAAAAACATCAACAACATACTGATGCGTGTTGAATCTCTGCTTGTCAGTGAGTGTCATGAGATCTGCCTTGTTGCGGGTAATGAGGTTGAGACAGTCGTTGAGGCTGGTGCCCATGACACACTGCAAGGGAGGAGACACGCCGCGCAGTTTGAGAACATCATGTAAGTCTGTGCATTTGCTCAACTCGTCCGCTTGCACTACACAGAATTTCACGGGTTCCTCTGGGCACATTTCCTCTGCCTCGACGATGTTCATCTGAGCTGTTGGGTCAGAAGAGAGTTGGGAATTGTTTCTTTCGAGGCCATGAGGGAAGGAGGGAGGGAAACATCGAGCTGGAGGGTTTCGGGGTCTCGAATGTGTTCGTCTTTTGTAATGCGAAACTATTGCTGCGTGTCTCCAGTGTATGTATGTAATATGTATGTGTTCTTGGCATAAGAATTAGCATAAATGTTCAGAAAATGTTATTGACCCATCCCCAGTGAGTTACAACTATCTAGCACCTAAAATATGTTAACAAGGATTCGATTAAAATTTCTACCAAGCCTTCTCTCCAGGACTATAACTCATATGGTCAATGAATCACATCGAATAAGATGTTTCAAGTCTATGAACATTTCGATAGCCGCACAATTAAGTAATATCCTAAACAGCAACTCACTCTTGCCGTAGAATTCCTCGGTGGTGATGTTGACCAAAGTGGGGAAGATGTCCTGGAGGTTCTGCTTGATGCCGAGTGTGGTGGAGTACCACTTGCGCGCCTTCAGGTTCTCTTCGCCCTTCAGCCTCGCCTGCGTCACCGCCGAGAACAACTTCTGGGCCTTGGACTCGCTGCAGGAAAAGGTCATCCTTGAGTTTGGGTCTTCAGAGAGAGGTCTTGATCAGCAGGTGAGTTATTTTTGCGTGTGTGTGTGTAATTATCTATTTTTGGGGGTTTATTTTCCTTTGTGTTTCTGATTCATTGGTTATCTGTTTGTTTGTCTCGTCTGTCTACCTGTTTGTTTTCCTCACTCTCCTCTCTCTCTCTCTCTCTCTCTCTCTCTCTCTCTCTCTCTCTCTCTCTCTCTCTCTCTCTCTCTCTCTCTCTCTCTCTCTCTCTCTCTCTCTCTCTCTCTCTCTCTCTCTCTCTCTCTCTCTCTCTCTCTCTCCCTCTCTCTTCGATTACTTATCCGACATTCCCCTCCCCACATCACAGTCTCTCCGACCCCCATCCCATTCTCTCATGGCCTCACCTGGCATCCACCGACGTGACGTAAGCATCCCAGGGTCGCGCCGCCCAGTAGCAATCCTCGGCCTCGGGGGAGAAGATGGAGACGACCCGGTCATCGCGGCAAAGGAGGCCGTAGCTCTCGGATCCGAAGGCACGGTTGTCCTTCGGGAGGAGGGGGGAGGGGAGGGTCATTAGCGGGGTTCGGAGACAGGAGGATGAGGGGTCAGGGTGAGATGAAGAGGGAGTAGAGAGAAAGAGAGAGGGAAAGAGAGAGAGAGAGAGAGAGAGAGAGAGAGAGAGAGAGAGAGAGAGAGAGAGAGAGAGAGAGAGAGAGAGAGAGAGAGAGAGAGAGAGAGAGAGAGAAGAGAGAGAGAGAGAGAGAAGAGAGAGAGGAGAGAGAGAGAGAGAGAGAGAGAGAGAGAGAGAGAGAGAGAGAGAGAGAGAGAGAGAGAGAGAGAGAGAGAGAGAGAGAGAGAGAGAGAGAGACAGACAGAGAGAGGAGGACAAGGTAGAACGAGCAGAGGGAGAAAGGAGGAAGGTGGAAGTGGAAGTAGAAAGAGAAAAAGGGAGAAGAGGAAGAGGGAGCAGAGAGAGAAAGGAGGAAGATGGAGAGACGACGAAAGAGAGAGAGAGAAAAAAAAGAGTAAAAGTGATAAGAGATATGACAACAACAATAAAAGTAACCGCAATAAGAGTAACGGTAATAATAATAGATAAAATAAAAATAACAACAATAAGGATAATAATAACAGTAGTAAAAACAACACCAAGAATCCACTCGTAGACCCACCTGGAAGAAGTCCTTGACCACCGACAGCTTCGAGAAGGCCACGTTGCCGCCTCCCTCCGTCAGGCACCGCAGCGCCCCCGTGTAGCCTGCGTACTCGTCGTTCTTGTCGCACGTTTTGCTCCGACACAACGAGCATAGCGAGCTGTATTTGCTCTCTGTGGAGGAAAGGGTTGAATGATTTGAGGGACGGGACTTTGGTTGGTTTGGTTTGGTTGGAGGGGAAGGGGGGAGGGGGGGAGGGGAGGGGGAGTGGGTGGGAGGGAGGGAGGGAGGGAAGGGAGGGAGGGAGGGAGGGAAAAGGAGGGAGGGAGGGAGGATGGGAGGGAGAGAGGAAGGGAGGAAGAGAGAGAGAGAGAGAGAGAGAGAGAGAAAATCACAGAGAGAGAAAGAGAGAAAATCACACACAGAGAAATAGACAGAAAAAAAAAAAAAAAACGAGAGAACCCCCCCTAAATATAAGAAGACTAATAAAATAACATAAAAAAAAAAATCAGAGAAGAGACATAAAAAAAAAAAAAATCCGCCACGGCGAAAGAGACTCCCCCAGAGGGACACTTACTGAGGGCGCTGTCGAAGCTCTCGGACGTGGCCCAGGCGCCAGGAACGCAGGCCTGGTTGAAGGTGGTGGCCACGCTCGCGATTTCATGCTCGAGGGCAGACTGGTGGGGGTCGCACAGGGGGGAGATCACGCCCTCCCGCTTCAGCTGAAAGGGGGGAAGGCGTGGGTGGGGGTGAGCAAGATTAACTAGATGAAGTGGTAGAAAAAAGGAAAAGGGAACGTGGTGTTCGAAACCTTGTGAGTCCGAACAATTCCAGAGGATGATTTTTTTTTTTTTCTTAATGGAAAGCATAAGCCATAGAAGATTTAAGAAAAAAAAATCTAACAGAGAAAATAAACCACACAGAATCTTAAAAAAACTGATTCTTAGCAGAAAATAAACCGATATAGCGATTTTTTTTCGGAGAGGGAGAAAAGAACCGCCAACAACGATTCTACAGACATATTTTTACTCTACAGAGGGACCCGCTGAGACTTCTCTTATCTATTTATCTATCTACATCTAAAGAGTCCTCACCAGTGCCACGGGTATCCTCCAGCCTGTCGTCCTTCCATAGCCTGTATGACACGTCTTGGTTCCCCTCAAGTCCGAGATCTTGGCCACTCGAGAACGACGCACCACGACCACTGCCTTGTACCGGAACTCGTCTGTGTTAATGAACGAGTTTTTTATTCTTCAATTATGCACCTTTATTTGTGTTTATCTATTCATTACCGTTGTTGATTTTCATCATCATCATCACCATCACCATCATCATCATCACCATCACCATCATCATCGTCATCCTCTTCCTCCTCCTCCTCCTCATCATCATCATCATCATCACCACCATCACCATCATCACCATCACCATCACCATCATCATCATCATCATCATCCTCACCATCACGCTCAGCTGATAAGGAAAACAACACTGACCTGAAGCGAAGGCAGGATCTCGCATGACCGCAAAGACCCGGAAGTTATCTTGTCCGAGGTAACGGCCCGTGAGAGGAGACATGTCCACCTGACGAAGCTTCACCCGTCTCATGCAGTCCAGTCTGAGGGGTGAGATGAGTGTGTTTTTTTTCTCTTTTGTCGTTCTCTCTCTATCTCTCTTTTTTTTTTTTCTCTCTCTCTAGCTTCTTTTGTTCTTCTCTCTCTCTCTCTCTCTCTCTCTCTATCTATCTATCTCTCCATCTCTCTATCTATCTATCTATCCATCTCTTCCATCTCTCTTTATCTCCCTTCTTCTTCTCTTCTCTCACCCCTTTTCCTTCTCTCTCTTCCCTACCTTTTCTCGCACTCCTTCAACCATCCCTTTCACCCACACACCCCCTCTCTCCCACAGACACAACCAACGGCACAACACAACCACACTAAACCACACACCACACACACCACACACACAACAACCAAATCACCCACAACCCCCCAACCAACCACAACCCCACACCACAACCACAACCCCCAAACACCACCCACACAACCACACCACACACACCCACACACCACACAACCACACACCCACACAACCACACACCCACACAACCACGTACCCACACCCCCCCCACAACCACACACCTACGCACCCACACCCACACAACCACACACCCACACAACCACACACCCACACAACCACACACCCACACCCCCACCCCCCAAAAAACCACACAACCACACACCCACGCACCCACACACCCACACAACCACACAACCACACCCACACACCCCCCCCCACAACCACACACCCACACACCCACAACCACACCCACACACCCACACAACCCCCCCCCCCACACACACCCACACCCCCACCTACACGTACCTGTCCCTAGCGCTGACGCAGACGAAGCGGTAGCCTTCCTCCCACATGTCCGACACCATCGCCTCACAGTCCTCCATCTCGTCTTCCAGAGCGCACACGCGAACTGCAGCCGGAGGAGGCGGAGATGGGGGGAAGGTTTTGCAAATCATTATCGTTATCATTATCGTTCTGGTTGTTATTGTCGTAGTTGGTATCTTCATTATTATTATTATTATTATCGTTATCATTGTTATTATTATCCTGATTATGATTATTATTATTAGAGAGACATAGAGAAAGAGCGAAAGCAAGAGAAAGAGAAAGGGAAAGGAAAAGAGAGAGAGAGAGAGAGAGAGAGAGAGAGAGAGAGAGAGAGAGAGAGAGAGAGAGAGAGAGAGAGAGAGAGAGAGAGAGAGAGAGAGAGAGAAAGAGAAAGAAAAAGAGAGAGATAGATAGATAGAGAGAGAGAGAGAGAGACAGAGACAGAGAGAGAGAAAGAAAAAACGAAAAAAAAACGAGAGAAAGAAAGAGAGAAAAAAGAAAAAAACAAAAACACAAAATCAAAACGAGGAAAAAAAAAAACAAAGGAAAAGAAGACAAAGAAAATCAAAACAAATAAAATAAAAGATCACGAAAACAAAAACAAAACAAGCACCTACTTTCACAGGAATGCAGTTCATCAAGTTTCTTAAAGTAATCTTCTTTATTGACCCTTTCCTCCGTCGTGTCTTCGCTCAGCGCCTTCAGCCCGACCGCCGAGTCCTTGAAGAGCAAGTCCGGCTTGCCTTGGTACTTGCCGAAGAGCCTGGTGCAGAGGACACAGGAAGGGGGCTTGAGTGCGGGTAATTGGTTGTGTGAATGAGAGGAGTGTAGAGAGGGCTTGAATGCGTGTAATTGGTTGTATGAATGAAATGGGGTAGGGGAGGTAGGGGTTTGAGTGCGTTTAATTTGATTTGGGAGAATAAAGGGAAGGAGAAGGTGGCTTGAGTTCATGTAATTGGCAATATGATGGAGGGGAAGGAGTGGCTTGAGTGCGTGTAAGTAGGTGACTTGGGTGAATGTAATAAGCAATATGAAGGAAACGAGGAGGTGGATTGAATGCGTATAATTGAAAGTCAGAAGGAAATGAGAGACTTAAGAAAGAGGCATCGTTTTGCTTTTCCATGTTATTTATACGTGAAAACACACTAGGTTGGTTTCCCTATTTTCAAAATGGAAACTTAATGACGTTGAAGAAAGGAAGGAGGTGACGCGAGTACAGACAAACAAAGTGGAAATACAGCGGTGAATAAAAAAAAGAATTTCAATCATACTTTGATTGGTTTCCTTTGATTGAAAGGTTGCTTTATCAGGTATCGGAGGAAGAGGTGAAAAGGGGCATACCTGAAGGTCTTGCTTCCGGGGGCGTTGCTGCCGAAGACTTCGGAGACGCTGAGAAGGACATCACGGACTTGGGCCTTCCTGGACTCTCGCATTCGACCGGACACGACGACCTGGAAGGCGGAACCGTGGGGATTTTGCTTTGATCTCTCTCTCTCTCTTTCTCTCTCTCTCTCACTCACTCTCTCTTTCTCTGTCTATCTCTGTCTCTCGCAATCTCTCTCTCTCTCTCTGTCTCTCTCTCTCTATCTCATATCAATTATGATACTGTTTATTATGGTAATACACATTACACTTATTTTTTACCAGTTTTCTTTCACGGATTTTCATGAAGAATATGTCGTTGACTATAGTTTTTCTTTCGTCCCTATAATGTAAAGCATGTTTAGGAAGAAGAAGAAGAAGAAGAAAACAGCAACAGAAAACTGACCTCGTGTGCGGGAACCATTGCCAGGTTGCATGTCTTATACTCGGTCACTGCCGCTCGGTCTCCGGTTGAACACAAGAGCTTGAACTGGTCTGATTGAAGCCCCACCGTCCACGAGGCAGTGCCGTGTCCATCTGGAAGGGAAGAATTTTGGAAATACGTTATTAATAGACCGATTTATATGATCATGTTCTACAAAAATGGAAGAGACTTGGGAAATGGCAAAGACTTTAGACGTTTTCTCTCTCTCTCTCTCTCTCTCTCTCTCTCTCTCCCCTCTCTCTCTCGCTCTCTTTCTCTCGCTCCCTTTCTCTCTCTCTCACTCTATCTCTCTCTCTCTCTCCCCCCCTCTCTCTCACGCTCTCTTTCTCTCGCTCCCTTTCTCTCTCTCTCTCTCTCTCTCTCTCTCTCTCTCTCTCTCTCTCTCTCTCTCTCTCTCTCTCTCTCTCTCTCTCTCTCTCTCTCTCTCTCTCTCTCTCTTTCGGTCTCGCTCGCTCGCTCTCTGGGTTGGAGAAGCGTCCCTGGACTCACCCGTGTGGTCCAGTACGGTCGTGTGCTTCACGAAGGCGACGTCGCCTCCGCCCTGAACCAGACACCTGAAGGCTCCCGAGTACGAGTAGAAGGGCTCGCTGGTCCCCCTGACGCAGTGGGTGTCTGTGTCGCCCCTGCAGAGGCGGCAGAGCGACTCCACGTAATTCCCGTTGGGGTTGTACTTGCTGGACTTGGCTCCCGGGGCGCATGACCCCCCCGTGAAGAACTCTGCGACGGCGTTGATGTAGTTGCAGTGGCGGGGGTCGATCAGCCGCTCCTTCAGAAGCATGGCCACGGGCATCTTCCAGCCTTAGATGGTAATGAAAGGGACGTTATGTATAGGTAATGGAGATTATGCCTCATCATGTTTTCTGGTATTAAACGATTATGAACCGCAAATTCGGTCTGTAATGATGTGGTTTCTTACCCGAAGTCTTCCCGATGCCTGTGTGGCAAGATTTCCGACCTCGTAGGTGAGAGAAATAAGTGATGTTGGATTCTGCCCTCACCACGGCCACTGCATAATAAGAGGACGTTGTGCTGCCTGTGCTGGTGCTGTACACTTCACTCAAAAGACGTTCGAAGCCGTAGTCTCTGTAAAAAGGAGGCAAGGTGTTGGTAAAGTAAACGTTGACACACACACACACATATTTATGTATATATACACATATGCATACACACAAGCAGCCCCTTTCACTCCCAGACGTAAAAGCCTTCTCTCAGTCCTCAACCAGCTCCTTCGACAGCGGGACTTACTGCCTGACTTGGTAGACGTCTCCTCCATCCAGAGCGATGACGTCCGCCCTCCCGAGGTAGATGTCCGGATAGCAGTGCGAGTCGTTGGTGTCCAGGACGCAGTCGATCCCCACGTTGGCTCCGACGCCGTAAGCCCTGGCTGCCATCTGCAAGTCGTGGCACTTGGCGAACTCGGCTTCGTTCGTCACGCAGAAGCGGACGGGGTTCTTGACTAGGCTGTGGTCGAGTTTGTATCCGGCTACGGGAGGAAGGGGAACGGGAGCGGGGCGTTAGGCTTTGGCCTTGCACGTGACTCAGACAGTGGCATCATCGCCCTGGCTGACTGTGGGCTGGGGAACTTTGTTGGTGCGTGTGTGTGTGTGTGTGTGTGTGTGTGTGTGTGTGTGTGTGTGTGTGTGTGTGTGTGTGTGTGTGTGTGTGTGTGTGTGTGTGTGTGTGTGTGCATATATAATTGTTTATAGGCGTGTATGTGTGTCTATGTTTTTGTGTGTGTATATGCGTGTATGATATGTGCTCTGATTCCCAATGTGTGTGTAGCCGTAATCGTGTCTGAAAGAATATTAAAGCATGTGTGCATTTGGGTGTAGGTACGACTACCCGTCCCAGGGTATGCAAACGTTTCACCACACTTACCGTTCTTAATGATCCTCGCTGGCATGAGCGCCGTCTCCAGCGCCCGGAACTTGGTGGACGCAGGAAGGCCGAGGATCTGCGACACGGCCTCAGCATGGCTGATGATGCTGTTGACCCACGGATCTCGGGTCGTCCTAAACGGGAGAGAAGGATATCCGAGGTGACGCCTTACCTCTCTCTCTTTCTACTTATCTTTCCTTCTCTTTCTCTATCTATCTCCCTTTCCTTCTCTTTCTCTATTTATCTCTCTATCCTTCTCTTTCTCTATCTATCTCTCTTTCCTTCTCTTTCTCTATTTATCTCTCTATCCATATATTTCTCTATCTAACTCCCTTTCCTTCTCTTTCTCTTTCCTTCTCTTTCTTTATATATCTCCCTTCCCTTCTGTGCCTCTATCTATCTCTCTTTCCTTCTCTTCCTCTATCTTTCTCTCTTTCCATCTCCTTCGACCAGAAAAAAAGAAAACACTAGATGGAATTCTAGACTTTCTCATTCCCAAAACCACCCAACTCTCTTTCCTTTTATCAAGAATGAATCTTAACAAGGACCAACGTTTAGGACTCACCGACACGAATCCTTTCGGCAGACGGGGGTGAGCAGGACCGAGCGAGGGCGCTGACCCCAGTCGCAGGGCTCCCCGTCGGCGAGGGCGGCCGGTCCGAGGGGCTGCACGGTGCCGTTCCCGACGCGGCAGAAGTGATGCAGGTTCTCCACTTGTTGATTCTGAGAGGGTGAGCGATGTGGGGTGCGTTGTGAAAGGGCTTCGACTTTGTAATTGTATGTGATTAGTCTTACAGTTCCAGTTCAGTATGGTCTCAAGTAATTATATTTATTTGATTATATCTATATCTGTCAATTTCTCTCTCTCTCTCTCTCTCTCTCTCTCTCTCTCTCTCTCTCTCTCTCTCTATATATATATATATATATATATATATATATATATATATATATATATATATTTCTCTTCCCTCATCCCTTCCCTCCTTCCCCATCCCTTCCTCCCTCCTTCCCTCCCTTCCCCCCCCTTCCCCTATCCCCCATCTCTCCTACCTCCAATCCCTCCCCCCCTCCCTCCAAGACATTCCTCCTTACCGTATCCCTCTCTCTGCGGAAGTCTACGTCAGAGACAATGGCCGCGTCCGCCTTCTGTTCGAGGAGACAGCGCAGCGCCCCCGAGCCAGCATAGGTCCCCGCGCCGTCGCAGTTCTGGCCGGGGCACACGCTGCACAGGTGATTGTAACGCCGCTCTGGGGGGGACGAGGAAAACGATTGCTTACTGTACTGAAGTTGAATTTTTTTACATGACATGGCAGAGAGAAAGAGAAAGATAGGGAGAGAGAGAACAAGAGATAAAAGATACCCAACTAATCAAAACTTAAAATAACACACACAAAAAAACAAAAAACGAAATAGCAACACCAACAACAAGACCACTGATCTCAAGAGGATAACCCAACCCCCAAAGCAAAAACAAAAGCAACAACAACTCACTCAGTTGGCGATCCGTGGTGGGGTCCTGCGACCATTTCCCGGGGATGCAAGCACTCGTCCACTCCCGCCCAAGCAACTCGATGTGACTCTGTTGGTGGGTAGGGAGGGGGAAGGGGGGGTGTTAGAGGAGGCTGTAAGAATCTGTAGAATCTTTCGTTAGTGTTTGAAGAGGCTGTAAGAATCTGAAGAATCTTTCGTTTGTGTTAGAAGAGGCTGTAAGAATCCGAAGAATCTTTCGTTTGTGTTAAAAGAAGCTGTAAGAATCTGAAGAATCTGTAAGAAGAGGTTGTAAGAATCCGAAGAATCTTTCGTTTGTGTTAGAAGAGGCTGTAAGAATCCGAAGAATCTTTCGCTTGTGTTGAAAGAGGGTGTTAGAATTTTGAGACAATTCAAGTGCAGGTACGTTAGAATCTAAATAAACTTTCATTCGTGTTAGATAAAACTATTAGAATCTAAAGACGAGTCAAGGGCCGTTTTCGTTTGTGTTAGAAA
>NW_028234413.1:36261988-36271988 GCF_977035675.1 Penaeus japonicus | reverse complement strand
GGTTTATCATGGAAGGGTTTGATAATCCTATAGTTGAAACTGATATGTATTTATCATTATACGGCTCTCTACATTGATAATCGGGGAATTAGAAATACTTTGGGATTATGACCACAAAGAAATATTTATGATATGTCTGTACATGATATGATAATCTTGAAATTAAATATGATATCGAATCATACTTTTTGGAAACATTTGTCGTTAAAAGTCTTTATGTATCAATTCTGAAAGTTAAAAGGGATATCGAATTTGCTTGCAGGAAAGTATTATGCATTTGTTCATTGCAATATACCCGCATATAGGTAGGTTTGTACAAAGAAAGACATAAATAAAAACTAAAGAAGTGGATGAAGGAAGGACGAAGATAGAAGACAGGCACTATGAGAGAGAATGGAAATAGATAATAACGAATAAGGCCATCAAAAACAAACAAACATAGAATGTCAAAGAAATAGGAAAGAACCCTCCCCCCCAAAAAAAAAAAAAAAAAGTTAGTGAAAGAAATATATATGAACAAGGAAGAGACAAGACAGACAAAAACTAGAAAGAAAGAAAGAAAGAAGGAAAAAAGAAGAAGACGAAGAAAAAGGAAATGAGAGACAAATAGTGACAACCAGATATCAGGAAGGTCTTACTCATTCACTCACTTGATGAATAATTCGAGGAACAGTCTCTTGTAGGGTAGTGGAGGTGGGGAAGGGGAGGGAGAAGGAGGGGGGGAGGGAGGAGGGGAAGAGAGAGAGGTGTTTAAAGGTGGGAGGAAGGAATGGGAGGAGGGAGGGGGTGATTAAAGGGGACGAGAAGAGGAGGTAGGGGAGGGAGCGAGGGGACGTTTTAAAGGAGGGAGGGAAGGAGGGAAGGTAGGGGTGTGATCAAAATGGAGAGAGAGAGAGAGAGAGAGAGAGAGAGAGAGAGAGAGAGAGAGAGAGAGAGAGAGAGAGAGAGAGAGAGAGAGAGAGAGAGAGAGAGAGAGAGAGAGAGAGAGAGAGAGAGGAGAGAGAGAGAGGAGAGAGAGAGAGAGAGAGAGGAGAAGATGGGAGAGGAGAGGAAGAAATAGAAAGAGGGAGGGAGAGAGAGAGAGAGAGGGAGAAAAGAGAGATGAGAAAGGAGAGGAGAGAGAGAAAGAGAGAGAGAGAGAGAGAGGGAGAGAGAGAGAGAAAAAGAAAGAGAGAGAAAGAGAGAGAGAGAGAGAGAGAGAGAGAGAGAGAGAGAGAGAGAGAGAGAGAGAGAAGAAGAAGAAGAAGAAGAAGAAGAAGAAGAAGAAGGAAGGAGGGGTTGCTTAAAAGAGGAAGAAATGGGGTGGCGGGAGGATGTTTTTTTAAAGAATGGAGGGAGGAGGGACGGAAGGAAAGGAGGGAGGGTGAGACTAAAGAAAGGAAAGGCAAAGGAAGAGGGCGGGGAAAGATAGGAAGGAGGGAGTGGGGATAGGAGTTCAAGGAAGGAAGGAAGGAAGGAAGGGGGGGGAGGAAAAGGAGGAGATGGAGAAGAAGAAGAAGATGAAAAAAAAGAAAAAGAAGAAGAAGTAGTAGTAGAAGTAAAAGGAGGAAAAGGAGGAGAAGGAGGAGAAAGAGGAGGAGGAGAAGGAGAAGGAGGAGGAGGAAGGAGGAGGGAAGGTATGATTAAAAGGGGGGAAGAGGAGGAGGAGAGGGGAGGGAAGAGCTGTTTAAAGAGGGAGGGAAAGATAGGAGGGAGGGAAGGCGAGGAGGGAGGCGAGCGAGAGAGTAGAGGGAGCTTGGTCCCCGTGTAAAACTGAGGTTCTCATTTCATCACACTAACTGAAGCTATTATTATGTTTAAAGAATTGCTTTCGTGCTTGCTCTCGGGTTTGCGTGTGTTTGTGACTGTACGTGTTGCGCGAAGAGTTATGCATGTACAAGTATGTGTGCTTTAGATATTAGGTGTGGCTGTGTGTTTGTGCGTGTGTGTGTGTTCTTGCTTGTGTTTATACTTTTAGTTATGTGCTGGTTTCGTTTTGTTTGTGCGTGTGTATGATTTTAGTTGTGTGCTTGTTTGTTTGTCTGTTTGTGTGTTTGGTTGTTTAAGCATGTGTGTGTGTTTGCTTGATTGTGGTGTGTGTGTTTGTGTGTGTGTGTGTGTGTGTGTGTGTGTGCGTGTGCGCCCGTGTATGTATGTGTGCATGTGTGAACAGATATGCGTGCATACGCATAGTAGTGTATCTGTGCAGTTAAGAGTGTGCGTGCGGTGAGTGAGTGTATATACGAGAGGGTCCGTGTACGTTAGTGAGCGTATGCACACACGTGAGCGTATGCAACAAGGCCAGGGGTGCGTGCAACAGCCACGTACCTGCACACGCCTAACATAACGCCATCAACGGATCATAAATTTGTAACAGCATCACCACGCCCTTTGCCCCCCCCCCCTCCCCGCCCTCCTCCCCCTCCCTCCTCGAGCGAGTAACAGGATTTCACGCCCTTATTGTCCGGAACACCAGGTACCATTGCCCAGAAAGAAAAGAATAATGCTTGATAGGAAATGAAAGATTTGATAGGAAAGAGAGAAAGGATAGGTTGACTATCGATTTTAAGGTAATGTGCTTCTTGCATTTTTAAAAAGTGGATATGGATAATGGTACATCTCAGTTTCTAAATTAAAATAATCCATCGTACCGTTTTTATCTCGGTTTGACTGAATGCATTTATGTATTTATCATCGTCGACTGAATTGATTTATGTGAAAGTTACCATCAAAAACCTTTAAGTTATGTCTTAGATTCTAAAAAAAAAAAAAAAAAAGAGAGAGAGAGAGAGAGAGAGAGAGAGAGAGAGAGAGAGAGAGAGAGAGAGAGAGAGAGAGAGAGAGAGAGAGAGAGAGAGAGAGAGAGAGAGAGAGAGAGAGAGAGAGAGAGAGGAGAGAGAGAGAGAGAGAGAGAGAGAGAGAGAGAGAGAGAGAGAGAGAGAGAGAAAGAGAGAGAGAGAGAGAGAGAAAGAGAGAGAGAGAACAGCAACAACAGCAATTAGACTTAAACCTTTTCTTGATAAACTATACATCAAGTCTAGAACGAATCTAATATGCTGTGTCATGTCCCATAACACTCCCGTTGGGGCAATATTAATTCCCTTTGTGGAATTATGGAATCTAACAATACATAGTGTGATGTATAGTATCATTTTATGTACATAAGGTATAAAAAGATGTGGGGAAATATGTAATGTAGTTTTTGTAATGTATGTAGTGGTTATAGACGATCTCTCTCTTTCTCTCTCTCTCTCTCTCTCTCTCTCTCTCCCTCTGTTTCCCCCTCTACCTCTGTTTCCCCCTTTTCCCTCTCCCCCCCCTCTCTCTCACCCTTAAATGTTGTTAATTTTCGCTCTAAACCGCAGGTATAAAACCTCTATAAATACAGTCTTCATCCAAAAGATAGTTAATACGGAAAGTACTGTATTACAATAATCTAGTTTATGGTCCGTAATACGAAGATATTTCATTGCATTGTTATATTACTTTTTGTGTTTATTTCCTTACGTGCCTGTAATAAGGTACAGTTGGTATTTCATTTGATTATAAGGTAAAGAGAAATTCTTTCATAAAGCTCAATTAAGCGTATGCAGTGCTTTTAGAAATTACAATATATGTCTTCTAGAATATGCTACAGAATATGTCTTAAACGGTTTATATTGTTGAAAAGGAAATATATTTTTGTATATATGAAAAACGACAGCAACGCTTAAAAAAAAGATACAATATTGATTGTATAACATGTGATTTGCATTTGTATATGAATGTTATTGCAATATGATGTTTAGAAATAGATAAAGAATTGATCTTATTTGGTTGTTTTTCTTGACCCACATAAAATCAAATCTGTGTCAATATTTTTTTAATGCTCAGTGTATTGTACTAACAGCATTTAGCAAAATGTGATAAGAAAGAGATATCTACTCACTTAATTATGTCACCTGTTATAACTGATTTCACTACTATCATTATTATTCACAATCATCACAAAAAGTATAATGATCTAGTTAACAATATCAGCAACAAGCACATCGACAAAAAAAAAAAAAAAAAAAAAAAAAAAAAAAAAAAAAAAAAAAAAAAAAAAAAAAAAAAAAAAAAAAATAATAATAATATTAATGATGGCAATGACAGTGATAGAGGTCATGATGATAATGATACTGATAAGATCAATCATATCAATAGCAAGAACAGTAAAAATATTAATAACGATATTGATGATAACATTAAAAGATAATAACAAGGATGATAATAATGATGATGATAAGAATCATAGGAATGATGATAAAATTAATGATGATAATAGAGACAATACAAGCGATGATAATGATAAAATGATAATGATAATGATGTTGATAATAATGATGATAATTGTAATAATAATGATAATAGTAATAGTAATAATAATAATAATAATAATAATAATAATAATAATAATAATAATAGTAATAATAATAATAATAGTAATAATAATAATAATAATAATAATAATAATAATAATAATAATGATAATGATGATGAGGATGATAACAATAATAATAATGATGATGATAATAAAAAAATAATAATGAGGATAATAATGATAATAATAACAGTAATAATAATGATAATAATAACAGTAATAATAATGATAATAATAGTAATAACAATAATAATGATAATGATAATGATAAGGATGGAAATGATAAAAATAATGATAACGATAGTAATGATTATAAAAATGGTAAAATAAATGAATGTTATGATAGAAAAAATAGTAACATTAATAATGATGATAATAATAATAGTGGTAAAGATTATAACAATTATGATGATGGCAATGGCAACAATGGTGATAATAATAACACGAAGAAAATTACTTTGATAACCATGATAATGATGATACCAGCAATAATGGTGATAACTATATTAATAGGAATAATTATAAAGATGATAATATGGATGACAATGTTGATAGTAATGATATAATGATGATATGATTAATGAAAATATTGATTTTAATAATAATGATAGTAATATGATGATGATGTTGAGGACAACAGTAATACTGAATATTGAATGATGATGATATGATGATCATAATCATAATATAAATAATAATGATGTGGATAATGATAATGATAACAATAATATTGATGAAAACAATGATATTAGGATTGATATAATGATAATGTTAATGATGAAGAAAATAATGATAAAGAAAATAATGATTTTCATATAAACGAAAATAGCAATAATGAAATAATGATGAAAATAATAGAAAATTATGTTGATGATGATAATGACAATGATGATGATGACTATTATAATAATGATAATAGAAATAGCAATAACAATCATTATCACAATGATAGAATAAATAGTTATAGCAATAATAATACTAGTGGTAGTTTTAACAATAACCAACAGAAAGAACAATAATAATGATGATGAGAAAAGGATGATTTTATTAATAATAATTATAATGCAATGATAATGATGATGATATCACTTATGATGATGATAACGATAGTGACAATACTAATGATATCAATAATGAAAATAATGATACAGCTACTTCTAGCAATAGTTATATCAATAATAATAGCAATCATGATAACAGTAGTAATAACAATAATTGCATCGCTAATGTTAGTGATGATAAAGATAAAAACAAAATAATGATAACAATGATAATAATAGTAATAGCAATGACGATTATTATAATGATAATAATGATAATAGTAATATCAATTATAACAATAGTTAATACAATCATATATATCATAACAAATATATCAAAAATAAGAATAAGGACAAAGGTAATGATGGAATTTTCAAACAGCAACAAAAGGATAACAATAACAATAAAAGAAATGATAATGATAATGATAATTATGATGATAACAACAGTAATAATAATAATAATGATATTAGTATTTTCCACCAATAATGATAATGAAAATAACAACAGGAAAAATAAACAAGAACAATAATAGTATTAAAAATAATGATAAGGATATAAATGATAATGAGAAGAACAACAATCATAATAATGTTAATAACGATTATGATAATGAATATAATGATGATAACAACAGTAATAGTGATAATGATAATGATAAAGAAAGTAATGTTAACATCATGATAATGATAACACTGATGACAGTAATGAAGATAATTACAATGACAATAATGACAATGATAATGACAATGATAATAGAATGGATACAACAATTACGATAATAATGATAACAGTATCATAAGATTCATAGTAATAATAGTAATGGTGATAGGATAATAATAATAATAATGATAACAATACTGAGTATCATAATCATAATTACAATAATGATAAAAAACAATAATGATGATAACAATGATGATAATGATAATGATGATGGCAATAATAAAAGTAGGCATAATTATAGCAAAAATATCATAATTATAATGATAATGATAATAAAAATTATGAAAACTATAATGCCAACAATTGAAAAATGGTGATAATAATAATGATGAGTATGAGAGTATTAATGATAATGACAATGGTAATAACAATAATAGTGAGGATAAAGATGATAATAAAAATAATAACAACAAAAGAATATGATAATTAAAATGATAAGCACTACTCGTTTTCTTCTTCTTTTCTTCTTATTTTTATCCTCATCATTATCATTATTGATATTGTCATTATCATCATCGTAAAAAAAAAACAAGCCACAGCAAACTAAACTAAAAGAAGTATTCCTTTCTTAAACCAAAGAGGAAAAAACAACAAAATATAAAAACAAAAACAAAAAGAATATGAGAAACAATAAGAACAAAACAAGATTTCCCTTTCTTCCTCCCCTCCTTCCACCACCCCCCACCCCCCCACACCTACCTCCCACCCAACCCCTTCCCCCACAAGAGCAAAAAAAAAAAAAAAAAAAAAAAAAAACGGAAAAAAAGACAAAAGAAAGGAAAACAAAACCAATAAGACTCATAAAGCTATGGAGAAAATTAAGATTCTGGTCCATGCGTTCACTCAGTCATCCATCACCAGTGGCCTGGGCATGACAACCCTAATCCACAAGGCAATCCTTCGCATTCTGTCGTTAATAGCGAGGCTGGCACACTACGTCGGCCAGATTTTCTTTCGAGAAGAGGGGAGGGGGGGGGAGGGAGGGATTTGAGGGGGGAGGGGGGAGGGGGGGAAGGAGGGAGGGAAGGAGGGAGGGAGGGAAGGAGGGAGGGAGGGAAGGGGAAGGGATGAAAGAAAGGGAGGGGAGGGAGGGGGAAGGGGAAGAGAGGGGTGGGGGGGATTTGAGGGGGGAGGGTGGGAGGGAGGGAGGGAGGGGCGAGGAGGGAGGGAAGACAGGGAAGGGAGGGGAGGGGGGGAGTTTGAGGTGAGAGGGGGGGAGGGAGGGAGGGAGGGGCGAGGAGGGAGGGAAGACAGGGAAGGGAGGGGAGGGGGGGAGTTTGAGGTGAGAGGGTGGGGGGGATTTGAGGGGAGAGGGAGGGAGGGAGGGAGGGAAAGAGGGAGGGAGGGAGGGAGGGAGGAAAGAAAGGGAAGAGAGGGGAGAAGGGGAGGGAAGAGAGGTGTGGGGGGAATTTGAGGGGAGAGGGTGGGAAGGAGGGAGGGTGGGAGGGAGGTAGAGAGGGAGGAAAGAAAGGGAAGGGAGGGGAGGGGAGGGGGGAGGGGAAGAGAGGGGTGGGGGGAATTTGAGGGGAGAGGGTGGGAAGGAGGGAGGGAGAGAAGGAGAAGGTAGGAAAGAAAGGGAAGGAAGGGTAGGGTGAAGGGGAAGAGAGGGGTGGGGGGGGGGATTTGAGGGGAAAGGGAGGGAGGGAGAAGGGAGGAAAGAAAGGGAAGGGAGGGGAGGGAGGGGGAAGGGGAAGAGAGGGGTGGGGGGAATTTGAGGGGAGAGAGAGGGAGGGAGGGAGGGAGGGAGGGAGAAGGGAGGAAAGGAGAAGGGAGGAAAGGAGAAGGGAGGAAAGAAAGGGAAGGGAGGGGAGGGGTGTAGGGAGAACGAGGAATGGGAGAGGAGTGAGTGAGGGGAGAGGAGGGAGGGAGGGGAGGGAGGGGGTTAATGGGAGTGGAATGGAGTGGAATGGAGAGGGAAGGAATAAGGGTTAAAGAGGGAGGAGTGGGAAAGGAGAGCATGGTAAGGAGGGAGATATAAGAGGAGAGACGGGATGGAGAAAGAAAGGGAGTGAGAGAAGGGAGAAGAGGGGAGAACAAGAAAATGGGAAGGGAGGGGGACGAAGGGGGGTAGGGTAGAATGGAAAGAATAAAGAGGAATAGAGTGGAAAAGAAGAGGGGAGGGAGGAGGGGAAGCGATGAGTGAGAAGGTAAATGGGGGAGAGGAGGGAATGGAGGAAGAAAGGATGGGAGAGATAAGGAGCAAGGCAGAATGGGGAAGGGAGTAAGGGAAGGCGAGGCGAAGAAGAGCGGGAGTTAAAAATAGAAGAGAAGGTAGGGAGTTAAGAGGAGGGGGCAGATAGAAAGAGACGTGGGGGGGGGGGGGAGTCTGGAGGGATGAGGAATAGTTGGAGGGGGAGATGGGGTGGAAGGGAGGGAAGGAGGAAGAGAAAAAAAAGAGAGTGAGATAGGGAATCTTGCGAGGTGGGAGAAAGTGTGAGAGAGACGTGGGGAGAAAGAGATGGGGGAGGGGGGGAGGGGAGTGAGTGAGAGTGAGATAAGTTTGTCTAGGCTGCAGGAGGCCTATCAATCATAACATTAATCAGAGGAAATTAGGTTTTTAAATTGGACTGAACGTGAATCCCTCCCCCCCCTCTTCCTCCTCCTCCTCCCCTTTCTTCTTCTACCTACTTCTCCTCCTCCTCCTCCTCTCTCTTCTTTCTGCTTCTCCTCCATCTCATTTTCATCTTCCTTCTTCTTCTTGCATCTCCTCCTACTCTTTATACTCCCTCCTCCTTCTCTTCCTATTTCTCCTCTTTTTCTTCCTCTTGCTTATCCTCTTTCCTCTTCATTTTCCTCTTTTCTCCCCCCTTTCTTTTTCTTACTTTTTTACCTTTTGTCTTACTAATTTCCTCTCCTGTCTGTCTGTGTTTATTTCTCTTTCTCTTTCCTTTCCTCTGCCAGTTTGTTTGTCAGTATGTGTATTTGTCTGTTTCTCTCACTGTCTGCCTGTCTGTCTAGTTGCTTGTCTCTCTGTCTGTTTCTTTCTCTATCTGTCCACCTATTTGGTTGTCTGTCTGCCTCCCCCCCTCTATCTATCTATCTCTCTGCCTGCCTGTTTTATTCGCTCTCTCTCCTTGTGCGATGTTTACCATAATAAGGATGATGGTGATAATTTCTCTTTCTCCCTCTATGTCTCTGACCGTCTCTGACTGTCTCTGGCTGCCCGTCTGTTTATTTCTCTGTCTTTCTCTCTTTTTTTCTTTGTTTGTTTGTCTCTGTCTGCCTATCTGTTTCTTTCTCTCTCTCTCTCTCTCTCTCTTAGCATAATGCTTATTATAATGATAATGATGATGATAATGACAATATCATTAATGATGATAATGATAGTGATGATGATGGTAATGATAAGAATAACGATTATATTGATGATAATGATAGTATGATCATTATCATTATTTTTTCTTTATTATTACTTTCATGTTATAATTGTTATCTCTACTACTACTGTCATCAGTGTCATTATCATCATTATTACTTGTTATTATATTTGTTATGGTATCATTATTACTACTATCATTATTGTTATCGTTGTTATCATAAGTACCGTTATCATCACTCTCATTACCATTTATGATTTATGAAAATGATAGTGATAACACTACTAATACCAATGATAAAAATTATTGTAGTAATAATAGTAACAATAACAGCAACAACGATATTAATTATATTATATATGAAGATAGCGTCAATAACAAAGATTATAATAACAAGGATTTTGATAACAAAGATTAAGATAACAAAATATTATGACGACAAAGATTAAGATAACAAAGCTTATGATAACAAACATTAAGAAAAACAAAACATCATGACAACAAAGATTAAGACAACAAAAATTATGACAAAAAT
>NW_028234413.1:36244488-36249488 GCF_977035675.1 Penaeus japonicus | reverse complement strand
GCCCGGCCCGCATTACTGGGCATTCGTGACTGGTGCGTTCTATAAAATGTAAAACCATCACAGCCAACAACTGCCTCTAAACAACCATGAGCAAGGGCTGTCACTTGCAAGACAATGGCAAGGCAAGAGCGAGTGTGAAGGAAATGAGTCAAGGATAATGATGAAGAAACAAAAAAGGAAGACGAGAAGAATAAGAACAAGGAAGAAGTGCAAAGATAAACAATGATATTGATAAAAAAAAGATGAAGAAATAGATGAAAGTCTAGATAACGGCTACGTAATGAATTAAATCATATTAATGATTATGAAAAGCTCAAAGAAGCTCTTGCTCACTGATTCATTACTAATAAAATTGATTTTATTTTGGTTTTAAAAGATTGATAAGATAAAAGAAAGAAAAACAAACAAACAAACAAATTTCATGAATCATGAATGTCTTCCGTCTTTCATGATTTCATACAGGAAATTCCCTCACACTTTTTTTTGTTCTCTCTCTCTTTCTCACCCACTCTGCTGACGCCACCCCTCACCTCCCCCCCCCCCTCTCCAACACACACACACTCCTTCCCGTAGCAACCATTAAGGAGCAAAACCTACTTGATCAAACTACTGCCTCTCCTATAGCTCTGCCCCCTCTTTCCTTTCTCTCTTCTTCCTCTCCTCCTCCTTGCATCTCCCCCTCCCTACTCCTCCTCCTCCTTCCCTTTTTCTTCTTTCCCTATCGTTCTCCCCCCTCTTTCCTACTTCTTTCTAGTTTCTCCTCCTCCCCTCTCCCCTTCTTTTCTCCTTTCCCTTCTTTCTTTTTCCCCTCTAGGTCTCCCCTCCTTTTCCCCTCTTTTCCCCTTCTCTTTCCCTCTTCCCTCCTTCCCCTCCCATATCCTCTCCTTATTTCCTCTTTTTTTTCCCTCCATTCCTCTTTCTCTCTCTTCCCTCTTTCTCATTCTCTCCTCTCCGCTCATTTTCCCCCCTCTTTCTCCTCTCTCTCACACTCTCTCCTCCTCCCCTTTTCTCTCCTTCCGGTATCCTCAAATCCCTCCCCCTTTCTCTCCTCTCGTTGCTTTTCGCTTGACTTCCCTCCCTCCCTCCCTCCCTCCCCTCTTTCGCAATCCAACTTATCGTTTTTTGCTCCTATCCTTATGTATCAGCACACGTTTTTTAATCTTAGTTTTTCTTTTATTTTTATCTTTTTCGTTCTATCTCTTTTATAGTTTCATTTTTACTGTTTTTTTCATCTATTTCTTTCTCTCTTGTTTATCTTAATCCCTCTCTATTTCTCTCTCTCTCACTCTCATTCTCTCTTTCTCCCTCTCTCTTCATCTTTCTATCTCCCTCTCTCGCTCGCCCTTTTCCTATATACTTTCCGTTGCTCCTTCTCTCTATTCCCTCTTCTCAGCAATCTCCCCTCCTTGTTCCTTTCGGCTCCTTCTTCATCCCTCCCTGTTCCTTTCCTTACCCTCCTCCCCTCTACATTACTCTTCTCTCTCCTCTCCCTCACCCTTCCCTACTCCCTCTCCTCTTCCTTCAACCACCACCTTCCTCTCTCCCCCACTCTCCACCCTCTCCCCTCGCCGACGTCCTCTCCATTCCCCACCCCCGACCTTCCTCCTCTTCCTTCACCCACCACCTTCCCCTCTCCCCCACTCTTCACCCTCTCCCCTCACCGACGTCCTCCCCATTCCCCACTCCCCACCCTCTCCTATTCCCTAACCTTTCCCTTCTCCTCGGCCTCTTCCCTCCTCCACCCACTTCCCTCCCTCCTTCATTTGGGATTCCCCGTACCTCTCTCATCTCCTCCTGCCCCCCTAATCTCCCCCTGGCCTCCTCATCTCCCCCTAGCTCCCTTATATCCCCCTGGCCCCCTCATCTCCCCCTGGCCCCCTCATCTCCTCCTGCCCCCCTAATCTCCCCCTGGCCTCCTCATCTCCCCCTGGCTCCCCCATTTCCCCCTAGCTCCCTTATATCCCCCTGGCCCCCTCATCTCCCCCTGGTACCGTCATCTCCCCCTGCCCCCACATCTTCCTCTAGCTCCCTCATCTCCCCCTGGCCCCCTCATCTCCCCCTGGCCCCCTCATCTTCCCCTAGCTCCCTCATCTCCCCTTGGCCTCCTCTTCTTCCCCTGGCTCCCCCATCTCTCCCTGGTACCCTCATCTCCCCCAACCCTCCCCCCTCATATCCCCCTGTCCCCCTCATCTCCCCCTGGCTCCCCCATCTCCCCCGGTATCCTCATTTCCCCCCGGGTCTCTCATCTCCCCCTAGCTCCCTTATCTCCCACAGCACCCTCCCCAGTAGCCTCCAGGTATCTTCATCTCCCCCAGACACCCCCCCATCTCCCCCTAGCACCCTCCCTCATCTCCCCTTGGCCCCCTCATGTCCCCATCATCTCCCCTTGCTACCCTCCTTTCTCCCAGCCCCCCCCCCCTTATATCCCCCAGGTTTCCTCATATCCCCCAGACCCCCCATCATCTCCCCTTGGCCCCCCCATCTCCCCCAGACCCCCCCACCATCTCCCCTTGGCCCCCTCATATCCCCCAGACCCCCCCACCATCATCTCCCCTTGGCCCCCTCATCTCCCCCAGACCCCCCCCCCCCCATCATCTCCCCTTAGCCCCCTCATCTCCCCCAGGGGCCATAACGCGAAGCAACACCCACCGAATGGGATGTCAATTAGTCTGGTAGTTGATGATGGCGTGGGGTAGGGGTTATGGGGGGTGGGGTAGGGTGGGGGAAAGGTTGATGGGGCGCGTCTGGGGAGTAGGTTTTAAGGGGAGGGGAGGGGGGGGTGAAGGGATAGGGGAAAAGGATATAGATGGAGCGCGTTTGTTTCTCTCCTTCTTCCTTCTTCCTCGCTCTTCTCTTTCCAATTTTTATCACTCTCCCTTTTCTCCTTCTCTTCATCTCTTCCTTTCCTTTCTCCTTCCCTACATCCCAATCCTCACCTGTCCCCGTTCATCGACTCCCCAAATCCTTCTGTTTATTTCTACTTCCTTCCCGTCCTTCTTATCTCTTCCTCTTTCTTCCTTCCTACTCAAGCCTCCATCAGCTTCTGAAGATGGTAATGGACTGTGTCTCTGTTATTTATTTTTTTTTATTCAACTTTTCCCATTGTTCTGTTACGTTGGTTCATATTTTACAATGATTTTTACTTATATTGTTTTCTTAAGTTCACTAATATCTTGGTTTACGATGGGCATGTTTCTAAATGTACACACAAACGTCACACTTACATACGTACATAGATATACATCCCAAAGCTCACTACACACACGTAAACATACATATTCATTTTTCTTTGTTCTAGGGATAACTTTTCTTCTCTTCTCATTTCCTAATTTGTTGATGTTTTTTTTTCTCTCTCTTTCGTTTTCTTCATGGTATTACTTGACGTGGCATTAATTTTCTTGTTGTTATTGTTTATATTTTGTTTTGTAATGATATATCTCTGTTTATTTATGTATCAGCGATTCTTATTTCATATGATTTTCATTTTTTGTAATCGTATCTTTCTTTATTTATTAATGATTCTGTATCAGTGATTCTTATTTCATATGATTCTCATTTTTTCTAACCACATCTCTCTTAGTGATTCTGTATCAGTGATTCTTATTTCATATGATTCTCATTTTTTGTAATCGTATCTCTCTTTGTTTATTAGTGATTCTGTATCAGTGATTCTTCTTTGCTCCATCTGTCTCAATTCATTAATGGTTTTCCTAGTCTGTCTATCTATCTCTGTTCTATGTATCATTAATTCTGACTTTCCCTATTTGTCTTTGTAATATCTTTCTTTTTAAATTTGTCTATCTATCTCTTTATCAGTTCCTTGTTTTGTCTATTTGTCTCCTCTTGGTCTTTCGTCGTTTCCTATTCTTTTCTTGTGATCCTTTATTCCAATCTTTAATCTTTTTCTTTGTTTCTCCATCGCTTTATTTTTCTTTCCTTCTGATTTTTTTTTATTTCTCTTTATCAAAGATCTATATCATTATTCAATATTACTTCTCACTCTTCTTTTATTTCTTCTCTCTGACCCCTTTCTCTTTGTTTTCTCTCTTTCTTCCTCTTAACTTTCTTCATGTTTCTATTATTCTCTCTCTTTCTCTCTTTGCCCCTCCCTCCCTCTCTCTTGCTTTGCTTTCATCATCGCTCTATCACGACGTCTCTCTCCTTCCCCTCTTTTTCTTCCCTCTCTCTCTCCCTCCCACTCTTTGCCTCCTCTTTCTCTTTTTTCCCTCTATACTTTTTTCTTTCTCTATCTCTTCCTTCCTCTCTCTCTCCCTTTCTCTCTTTCTTTCTTCCCTCCCTCTTTCCCCTCCTAATTCCCCCTTTCCCTTCCTCCCTCACCCCTTTCGAAGTTCAAGTGGTTGGCATAAGCCCCCCCCTCCCCCCCGCCCTCCATCACCCCTACCCAAGAGAGTAGTTTTGGTGTCAGGTGATACTGTCTAATTGACTTTAAGGATAAAATGCAAAATTGGAAAGATAGAATATGGAATTTTTATTAGTTCTTGTTTTGTTTGTTGGTTTTGCTAAGAGCGAAATATGATATTTTACCTTTGTTTTATCTATTTATCTCTCATCTCTACCAATCTATCTATCGTACATAGTTTTAGTGTGGGTGGGGGGGGGGGGGGGGGGGGGGGGGGGGTGGGGCGTGAGTGTGTGTGGTGTGTGTCATGGTGTGTGAGAGTGTGTGTTTGAGTGTGTGTGTCAACTGTGAGTTTCTGGGTGTCATGTGAGTTCAGTGTGTCAGAACTGGTGTTAGTTATATATATATATATATATATAATATATTTATATATATATATATTCGATATTTATATATATATATATTATATATATGCACACACACAACCACACACACCGCCACACACTATAAATATATAAATAATATATTATATATATATCTATATATTTATATCATATATATCTATATTTTATATATATTATATATATATTATATATGCACACACACACACACCACACTACACACACACATATATATATAT
>NW_028234413.1:36237779-36244388 GCF_977035675.1 Penaeus japonicus | reverse complement strand
ACAAACATACACATGTATATATATATATATATATATATATATATATATATATATATATATACATATATATATGTATATATGTATATGTTCTCTCTCTATCTCCTTATCTCCCTCTCGAAAATCGAAAGAAAAAACATCCCAATAGAAGACAGCAGAACAATAAATCGCGCGGAGTATTTACGCGCATCCATCAACAGCTAATATGCAAATGAGATGTGAAGGAAATCTGATGAGCTTCCTCTGACGCCGGACGACAATCGCAGTGAATTCGCTTTAATTGAATCCTTTACACAGCTTTCTATAAAGGCCTGGAATTCCACCCCAGCGCTTAGACGAGGCTGGGAATCGCGGCAGAAGGTTTGGCTGGCGAGAGGGAGTGGGGGGGAGGGAGGGAGGGAGGGAGGGGGCGAGGGAGGGATGGTGGGAGGGGGGAGGGGGGAGGGAGGGAGGAAGGGGGTGGGTTGACAGGGTGGGTGGAGGGAAGGAGGGAGGGAGGGGATGGGATGATAGGCTGGGTGGAGGGAAGGAGGGAGGGAGGGAGGGTGGGTGGGGTGGAAGGGGGGAAGGGGAGGGAAGGGAGGGAGGGATGGATGGCAGGGTGGGTGGAGGGAAGGAGGGAGGGAGGGAGGGCGGGTGGGATTGAAGGATGGGAAGGATGGGAAGGGGAGGGAAGGGAGGGAGGGATGGCAGGGTGTGTGGAAGGATGGAGGGATTAGAGGGAGGGATGGTAGAGTGGGTGGAGGGACGGTTGGAGAAAGGAGGGTGGGATGACAGGATGGGTGGAGGGGCAGATGGATGGGAGGTAGGGATGGCAGGGTAGGTGGAAGGATGGATGGATGGGAGGGAAAGACAGCAGGGTGGGAGAGTGGGAGGTGGGGAGGGAGAGAGGGAGGGAGAGAGAGAGAGAGAGAGAGAGAGAGAGAGAGAGAGAGAGAGAGAGAGAGAGAGAGAGAGAGAGAGAGAGAGAGAGAGAGAGAGAGAGGGAGAGAGGGAAGGAGAGAGGGAGGGAGTGAGGTTGGGGTAATGACAGGGCTAGTGGAGGGATGGGTGGAGGTGGTTATGTTGAATGGGTGCAGGTGGTGAGAGGGTGGGTATGGTGAAAGGATGGTGGGTTGGTAGTAGAGTGAGTGGGGATTTGGTGGGTGATGAGGGGGTGGAACTGGTGACTAGGTGGAGGTGGTGAGTGGATGGTGAGCGGTTGGTGAAATGGGTGGAGGCAGTTGCTATGTAGGAATTATGTGGTGAGTATATGAGAATTATGTGGTGAGTATATGAGAATTATGTGGTGAGGATGTGGGAGTTATGTGGTGAGTATGTGGGAATATGTGGTGAGTATATGGGAATATGTGGTGAGTATGTGGGAATTATCTGCTGAGTATATAGGAATTATGTAGTGAGTATGTGGGAATGATATGATGAGAATGTGATGAATGTGTGGTAAGTGGACGGGTTATTGGGTGGATGGTGAGAGTGTGGTGAAGTAGGAAACGATGAGGTGTTGAGTAAGTGGTGAGTGGATAGCAATGTGGGTGATGAATGAGCTAGTTGTGGATGAGAAAAAGCGAAAGAGTGAATAATTTAGGTGGATGGAAAGTGATGAATAAAGAAAATTCAAAGGTCTCTGTCAGTCGAAGGGTAATTGTGACTTAGTGATGAGTGGGTGACGAAACAGGAGGAGGAAATCATAGTAAATGTACGAAGAGATGATAAAAAGGTGATGAGAGAGAAAAAAAAAACTTTTTGTTTAAAGTGAATTTCGTGATCTGATGCTTAAAATTTTCCTCGGGTTTATCTGTTATTTATTAACTTGATATTGCATGAAGTTTAGGTTAAAAATAATTGATATTTACTGTTAATTTCTTTTATTCTTACCATTCCCATACACGCCCACAAACATATAAAAAACACTGTAGAATTCTAAATGCTCGCTCCTTCCCCCATCTCCTCTCAAGCCCACCCCCCTCTTTTCCCCTTTCGTGCTCCCTTCCCCTTGTTTTCTGATACCCCACCTATTCCCCCTCCCCAATCTCCCCCCCCCATTCCCCCTACCCATTTCAAGCCCCTTCCCCTTTCCCTTTCAGATCCCCCTTCCCCCAATTCGCCACTTCCCCATTCCAAACCTGCTCCTCCCACTCCCCCTTTTTTTTTCATTTCTACTCACCCCCTCCCCAATTCCCAGCGCCCCTCCCCCATACCCACTTTCTCTTTCAAGTTCCCCCCCACCAAACACCATCTCTCCCTCCCCCTCCCCCCCTTCCTCTTACCCACAACCACACCGTAAGTCCATAGACACTTAAGACGGATCCTCGTTCACGGTCGAATTCACGAAGGTAAAAGGTGTGCGTCGGAGGGGAGGGGAGGGGAGGGGTTGGAAGGGGAGGGGGGTACGAAATGGGGGATACTTATGCCGAGGAGGGGATGGGA
This sequence comes from Penaeus japonicus, assembly GCF_977035675.1. Taxonomy (NCBI): domain Eukaryota; kingdom Metazoa; phylum Arthropoda; class Malacostraca; order Decapoda; family Penaeidae; genus Penaeus; species Penaeus japonicus. Next base: position 36,241,964 of record NW_028234413.1, on the reverse strand, counting down.
GGGATTCGAAGGGGGAGTGGGAGGACGGGGGGAAGGGGGCGTATGCCGAGGAGGGGATGGGAGGGATTCGAAGGGGGAGTGGGAGGGCGGGGGGTACGTATGCCGAGGAGTGGAAGGGAGGGATGAGAATGGGGGAGTGGGAGGGAGGGGGGGGTACGTATACCAAGGAGGAGATGTGAGGGATGGGAGTGGGGAGTGGGAGTGGGGGTACGAAATGGGGGGGGGGATACGTATACGTATGCCAAAGAGGGAAGGGAAGGATGGGAGGGCAGGGGAGGGAGAGGTTAAGGGGGGGAGGGGTAAGGAGGGTGTTATCCAACTCCTTCTCGCCCGAGTTTATTAATTTCCACATGGAGACTTCGATTCTAGAAATGCACATACAATGAACTTCACGCTTTATTTGCCTCGACATTCAATTTTCCACATTTGCATAAAGGCCTTGCCCGACTTAGGCCCTCTGCTTCTCCCCTCCCTTCCTTCCCTTCCCTTCCTTCCCTCCCTCCCTCTTTTCCCTCCCCTCTATCGCCCTCCATTCCCCCCTTTCTTCTACCTTCTCTTACACCCTGTCTCTTCTCATCCTCTCTCATACCTCTCCCAGCCTTCCTCTTTCCCTTCCCATCCCTCTTTTTCCTCCTCTCACTTCTCCCTCTCTTCTTCCCCTCCATTCCTCACTACCTTTCCCCTTCCCTTTTTCTTCTTCCCATCCATCCTCATCCTCTCACTCCCTTCCTCTTCTTCCATACCCAATCACCACGCTCTCCCTCCCTCCCTCCCTCTCTCCTTCCTTCCCTCCCTCTTCCCTCCTCCCTTCTTATCCCACCTGCCCCTCCATTCCTCTCTTGCTCTTCTTCCCAACAATCTCCACCTCTCCTTCTTCATACCTTCCCCTCGTCCTCACCCCTCCTTCCCTCTCCCCTTCCTTTCCTCCCCTCCCTCCCCCTTCCCTCCCACCCTCCCTCTCCCTTCCTCCTCCCAATCCCTCCTACCCCTCCCCTCCATCTCTCCTCCATCCCTTTCCCCTCCTCCCAATCCCTCCCTCCCTCTCCCCTCCTCCCAATCCCTCCCTCCCTCCCTCTCCCCTTCCTTCCCTCCCTCCTCCCAATCCCTCCCTCCCTCTCCCCTCCTCCCTCTTTATCCCTCCTACCTCCTCCTCTCCTCCACCTCTCCCCCCTCACTCCCCCACCCCCCCTTTCTCTCGGGACGGCGCGAGCAAGTTGGCAAAGTTTGAGCGGCGCTGCATGATATTAGCACAGAACACAATTCCATTATTCCCTTTCACCCGAAACTTATGGTGAAATAATGACGTTTGATTTTCTGCTGCGACCATCCATGGGGGAAGGGTGGCGGGATGGTCGCTCTGTCTTCTTTGGTGTTTTTGTTATTGTTTTTTTAATCATTAGGATTGTTATTGTCATTTGTTATTGTCATTTGTTGTTGTTGTTGTTGTTGTTATTGTTATTGATTTTATTCTTGTTGTTATCTTTGTCATCATTGTTATCAGTCTTGTAGTTAGTACTTATTGTTATCATCATTATCATTATTATTGTTGTCATTGTTGCAACTGCTGTCTTCAGAATTATCCTTATGTTGATAGTTATTATTATTGTCATTTCCCTCATTATCATAATCACTATCATTATCCTTTTATCATTTCATATCATTGTTATCATTATCTTCATAATTGTCATTATTATTTTCATTATTTCTGATATCATTATTAACATTATAATTATTATTGCTATTACCATCATCATCATTAGTATTATTATTATAATTTTCAATATCATCATTACCATTATTATCAGTATTACTGTAATATTTGAATTAATTCTAATCATCATGATTATAATTATTATTATTTTCATCATCATTACCACATGATAATCACCATTATCACCATCATCTTCATCACAATACTCATTATTATTATCACCAATACTGTCACCATAAACACCATCATCACCATCATCATCAAAACCATCATCCTTACCACCACCATGATCCTCTTCACCATCACATTATCACCATAATCACCATCATCGTCACCACATTGCTATCCTCACCATAATCACCATCGCGAAGATCATCATCACTATCATCATCGTCATCATCATCATCACTCTTGCTGTTTTTTATTTTATAGTTTCCTCTATTTTTTGTATCTTCAAAGACGAAAAAAAACGGTGGGAGGAAAAAAGTGGAATAAATTCAAGAGGACAGAAGTGGATCTGGAGAAAAGGTGGATTTGGTTGAATAGAAAAAATGTCGATCTAGAAGTGGTGAAAGGAAGCAGATATGATGGTGGAAGGAAAAGGTGGATTTGGTTGAATAGAAAAAAGTCGATCTAGAAGTATGGAAAGGAAGTGGATATAATGGTGGAAGGAAAAGGTGGATTTGGTTGAATAGAAAAAAAAAGTCGATCTAGAAGTGGTGAAAGGAAGTGGATATGATGGTGGAAGGAAAAAAGTAGATTTAATTATTTGAAAGTGGGTTCAGTTGTAGCTTAAGAAGAAAATATTTCTGGTGGTGGAAAAGTCAGGTGGATCTAGAAGTGTTGGAAGAAAGTGGACGTAATGGTGGTAGGACCATGATTTTTCAGATGTTGGCAGGACGAATAGACGTATCTGTGGTGGAAGGAACGACAACACTTTTGCGGAGGAATCAAAGGTGGACTGGGTAGTGGTGGAAGGAAAAGGTGGGGATGGGTGGGTGAAGAGGAGGTGCTGGTGATTTCAGAATTCTGGTTTTCAATTTTCAGCCTTTTACAGGTAAGATCAGTCCTGCGAGGTTCTTCTTAACTTTCTTTACTCCTCTCCTCCATCCTCTCTCTCGTCTCTCTCTCTCTCCTCCTCTCTCTCTCTCAGTCTGTTTCCGTTTCTCCTCTTTCTGTGTGTGTGTCTTTTTATGTCTACGTCTCTCTCTCTCCTCTCTCTCTCTCCCCTCCTCTCTTCTTCACCACTTCACACTCTCTCTCTCTCTCTCTCTCTCTCTCTTCGTCATACTGTTTCCGTTTCTCTCTTTCTGTGTTGTGTCTGTAATGTCTACGTCTCTCTCTCTCTCTCTCTCTCTCTCTCTCACTCTCTCTCCTCTCAACTCTCTCTCTCTTCTCACTCTCTCCTCTCTCCTCTCTCTCTCCTCGATTGCTCTCTCGTTCCTCTCTCTCTCTCTCTCTCTCTCGCTTTACTCCTCTGTCTACTAACACCATTCTTTCCACCTCACCTACTTACCATTCTTTTCTTCATCTTTCTATCTCATTTCCTCTCTCTCTCTCCTCTCTCTCTCCTCTCATCTCAATCTCTCCATCTCTCACCTCTCTCTCTCCACTCTCCTCTCTCTCCTACATCTCACTCTCTCTCTCGCTTTTTTCTTATTTTCTCTCTCTCAGTCTACTTATCCTCTTTCTCACTATCTCCTCTGTCTACTGACTCCCCTCCTCTCTTCTACCATTCTTTTTTAAAGATTCTTCGGAATGTCTATCCACTATCCACACCATCACTCCCACTATCCAGGTAAACTAGGAAGATCCTATAACTCTCTATCCCTCTGTTTCATCCATCATATTTTTTTTTTACATTATCCATATAATTCTCTTCATATACTTTGTTTTCTATTTCTTTTTCAATATGTTTTTATTTTTTCCTAGTCTGTTTTATTTTTTTTCGTAATCTTACATTTTTTTCCTGCAAACTTTCCCATTTAACTTTAACATGGAAAACAGACATGGACGCATTCAAAACAATACACATGCAAACACAATTACACCTTACAAACACACACACTAACACAAACGCTCCCCATCCCCCATTAATCAAACACAATACACTCTATATCAAACCACTCCCTACACAATCAAACAAACAAACCACACAGCTTCCCCTCCCCCAATAACCACACACAACCACTCCTCACCAATTCTTCTGGAAGACAAGACGCCCCCCCCTCTTCCCCCTCCCTCCCTTGCTACCCAGTCTGAGGGAAAGCCATCTCCCCCATAGAACCCCCCCCCACTCTCCCCCCTTCCTCTCCTCTCTCTTACCCTCTTCTCTACTCCCCGATTTTCCTCTCTCCTCTTCCATGTTCTACATTCTTTTCTATTTTCTTACCTTATTCTCTCCTGTCTACCTTCTCACCCCTCCTCTTCTCTCCTCTCCCCTACCTTCCTTCTCCCCCCCCCCTCTCTCCCAA
>NW_028234413.1:36233381-36237679 GCF_977035675.1 Penaeus japonicus | reverse complement strand
GACGGCGCGAGCAAGTTGGCAAAGTTTGAGCGGCGCTGCATGATATTAGCACAGAACACAATTCCATTATTCCCTTTCACCCGAAACTTATGGTGAAATAATGACGTTTGATTTTCTGCTGCGACCATCCATGGGGGAAGGGTGGCGGGATGGTCGCTCTGTCTTATTTGGTGTTTTTGTTATTGTTTTTTTTATCATTAGGATTGTTATTGTCATTTGTTGTTGTTATTGTTGTTGTTGTTATTGTTATTGATATTAGTCTTGTTGTTATTTTTATTATCCTAGTTATCAGTCTTGTAGTTAGTACTTATTTTTATCATCATTATCATTATTATTGTTGTCATTGTTGCAATTGCTGTCTTCAGAATTATCCTTATGTTGATAATTATCATTAATGTCATTTCCCTCATTATCATAATCACTATCATTATCCTTTTATCATTTCATTGTTATCATTATCATCATAACTGTCATTATTATGTTCATTATTTCTGATATCATTATCATCATTATAATCATTATTGCTATTACCATCATCATCATTAGTAGTAATATCATCATTTTCAATATCATCATTACCATTATGATCAGTATTACTATAATATTTGATATCATTCTTATCATCATGATTATAATGATTACTATTTTCATCATCATTACCATATGATAATCATCATCATCATCACCATCATCTTCATCACAATACTCATCACCATTATCACCAATACTGTCACCATAAACATCATCAACACCATCATCATCAAAACCACCATCCTCACCACCAGTATGATCCTCTTCACCATCACCTTATCACCATAATCACCATCATCGTCACCATCATTGCTATCATCACCATCATCACGAAGTTCTTCATCATATCATCATCCGTCATATCATCATCACTCTTGCTGTTTTTTCATTTTATATTTCTCTCTTTTTTGTATCTTCATCGCGAAATCATCATCACTATCATCATCGTCATCATTATCATCACCTCTTGCTGTTTTTATTTTATTGTTTCCTCTATTTTGTATCTTCAAAGACTGAAAAAAAAAAAACGGTGGGAGGAAAAAAGTGGAATAAATTCAAGAGGACAGAAGTGGATCTGGAGAAAAGGTGGATTTGGTTGAATAGAAAAAATGTCGATCTAGAAGTGGTGAAAGGAAGCAGATATGATGGTGGAAGGAAAAGGTGGATTGAATTCAGATGACAGAGTGGATTGGAGGAAAAGGTGGCTTTGGTTGAATAGCAAACACATGCGTCGCATCTAGAGTGGTGAAAGGAACAGATAGGATGTGGAAGAAAGGAGGCATTTGGTTTGAATAGCAAAAAGTGTTCTAGAATACATTCAAAAGGATAGAAATGGATCTGGAGGAAAGGTGGATTTGGTTAAATAGCAAAAAAAGTCGATCTAGAAGTGTGGAAAGAAAGTGGATATGATGGTGGAAGGAAAAAGTAGATTTAATTATTTGAAAGTGGGTTCAGTTGTAGCTTAAGAAGAAAATATTTCTGGTGGTGGAAAAGTCAGGTGGATCTAGAAGTGTTGGAAGAAAGTGGACGTAATGGTGGTAGGACCATGATTTTTCAGATGTTGGCAGGACGAAATAGACGTAGCTGTGGTGGAAGGAACGACTACACTTTTGGGGTGGATTCAAGGTGGATTGGGTAGTGGTGGAAGGAACAGGTGGGGATGGGTGGGTGGAAGAGAAGGTGCTGGTGATTTCAGAATTCTGGTTTTCAATTTTCACCTGTTTTCAGGTGAAGCTCAGTCCTGCGAGGTTCTTCTCAACTTTCTTCCTTTCTTCATCTCTCTCTCTCTCTCTCTCTCTCTCTCTCTCTCTCTCTCTCTCTCTCTCTCTCTCTCTCTCTCTCTCTCTCTCTCTCTCTCTCTCTCTCTCTCTCTCTCTCTCTCTGTCTGTTTCCGTTTCTCTCTTTCTGTGTGTGTGTCTGTTTATGTCTACGTCTCTCTCTCTCTCTCTCTCTCTCTCTCTCTCTCTCTCTCTCTCTCTCTCTCTCTCTCTCTCTCTCTCTCTCTCGCTTTCCCTCTGTCTCCTACTCATTCTTTCCTCTCTCACCTACTTACCATCTTTCTTCATCTTTCTATCTCATTTCTCTCTCTCTCTCTCTCTCTCTCTCTCTCTCTCTCTCTCTCTCTCTCTCTCTCTCTCTCTCTCTCTCTCTCTCTCTCTCTCTCTCCCTACATCTCTCTCTCTCTCTCGCTCTTTTTCTTATTTTTCTCTCTCTCTGTCTACTTTTCTCTTTCTCACTATCTCTCTCTGTCTACTGACTCTCCCTCTCTCTTCTCCTTTCTTTTTTAAAGATTCTTCGGTATTTCTATCCACTATCCACACCTTCACTCCACTATCCAGGTAAACTAGGGAAGATCCTATTATCTCTCTATCCTCTGTTTTCATCCATCATATTTTTTTTTTACATTATCCGATATAATTCTCTTTCATATATTTTGTTTTCTATTTCTTTTTTTCAATATGTTTTTATTTTTTCCTAGTCTGTTTATTTTTGTTCTGTAATCTTCATTTTTTTTCCTGCAAACTTTCCCATTTAACTTAACATGGAAACAGACATGGACGCATACAAAACATATACACATGCAAACACAATTACACCTTTACAAACACACAAACACACATGCTCCTCATCCCCCATTAATCAAACACAAATACACCTATACAAACCACTCCTACACAAACAAACAAACAAACACACAGCTTCCCCTCCCCCATTAACCACACACAACTCCTCACCAAACTTCTGGAAGACAAGAAGCCCCCCCCTCTCCCCTCCCTCCCTTGCTACCCAGTCTGAGGGAAAGCCATCTCCCCCATAGAACCCCCCCCCACTCTCCCCCCTTCCTCTCCTCTCTCTTACCCTCTTCTCTACTCCCCGATTTTACCTTCTTCTTACCCCTCCTCTTCCCTCCTCTCCCCTACCTTCCTTCTCCCCCCCCCTCCCCTTCCATCTCCTCCTCTTTCTTACCTTCTAGTCCCCTCTACTACTTTCTACTCCCCCCCCCCCTACCTCCCCTTCATGTTCTCCTACCTTTTACTCCCCTCTTCTACCATCTACTCCCCTCTCCTATCTCCCTCTCACCTTTCCCTCTCATACCTTCTCCTCCCTTTTCATACTTGCTCTTCCTCTCTCTCGCCTTCTCCTCCCCTCTCCAGCCTTCTCCTCCCCTCTTCCACCTTCTCCTCCCCTCTCCCACCTTCTCCTCCCCTCTTCCACCTTCTCCTCCCCTCTCCCGCCTTCTCCTCCCCTCTCCCGCCTTCTCCTCCCCTCTCCCGCCTTCTCCTCCCCTCTCTCGCCTTCTCCTCCCCTCTCCCGCCTTCTCCTCCCCTCTCCCGCCTTCTCCTCCCCTCTCTCGCCTTCTCCTCCCCTCTCTCGCCTTCTCCTCCCCTCTCCCGCCTTCTCCTCCCCTCTCTCGCCTTCTCCTCCCCTCTCCCGCCTTCTCCTCCCCTCTCCCGCCTTCTCCTCCCCTCTCTCACCTTCTCCTCCCCTCTCCCGCCTTCTCCTCCCGTCTCTCACCTTCTCCTCCCTTCTCCCACCTTCTCCTCCCCTCTCCTGCCTTTTCCTCCCCTTTCCCGCCATTTCTCTCCCCTCTCTCGCCTTCTCCTCCCCTCTCCCGCCTTCTCCTCCCCTCTCCCGCCTTCTCCTCCCCTCTCCCGCCTTCTCCTCCCCTCTCCCGCCTTCTCCTCCCCTCTCCCGCCTTCTCCTCCCCTCTCCCGCCTTCTCCTCCCCTCTCCCGCCTTCTCCTCCCCTCTCCCGCCTTCTCCTCCCCTCTCCCGCCTTCTCCTCCCCTCTCCCGCCTTCTCCTCCCCTCTCCCTCCTTCTCCTCCCCTCTCCCTTCTTCTCCTCCCCTCTCCCGCCTTCTCCTCCCCTCTCCCGCCTTCTCCTCCCCTCTCCCGCCTTCTCCTCCCCTCTCCCGCCTTCTCCTCCCCTCTCCCGCCTTCTCCTCCCCTCTCTCGCCTTCTCCTCCCCTCTCTCGCCTTCTCCTCCCCTCTCCCGCCTTCTCCTCCCCTCTCCCGCCTTCTCCTCCCCTCTCCCCGAACACTTACTCCCCAAGGTCCCGATGGAGGGGAGACTGTCATATTCTTCCTCTTAAGTATCCTATCATTCCCGTCTATTTATATAATCGTCCTTTTCTTTCTTTCTTTTTCATTTATGATTTGCATTGACGCATGTGTGTGGGGGAGAAACAGGGAGAGGGAGAGAGAGAGAGAGAGAGAGAGAGAGAGAGAGAGAGAGAGAGAGAGAGAGAGAGAGAGAGAGAGAGAGAG
>NW_028234413.1:36223381-36225881 GCF_977035675.1 Penaeus japonicus | reverse complement strand
AGGGAAGGAGGGGGGAGGGGGAGGCTGTGGAAGGGAAGGAGGGGGGGTGGGGGAGGCTGTGGAAAGAAAGAGGTGTAGGAGAGGGAGGGGAGGCTGTGGAAAAAAGAGAGAGGTGGGGGAGGAGAGGTTGTGGAAGGAGAGGAGGGGAGGGGGAGGGGGAGCGAGGTAGAAGGGAAGGGGGCAGATATGGAGGGGGTAGAGAGGATGAGGAAGATGAGTGGGGTGTAGGGAGGGGAGGCTGTGATAGGAGAGAGGTGGGGGAGGGGGGGCGAGATTGAAAGAAGGAGAGGATGAGAGGGAGGAGGAGCGGGAAGAGAGGATAAGAAAGGAGAGAGGGGGAGGAGAGGAAGGAAGGAGGGGGAAGAGAGAATAGGGAATTGGAGAGGAGGGAGGGAGAGGAAAAGGAGAAAGAGAGGATGAGGAAAGGGAGAGGGAGGAGGTCGAGTGAGGTAGAAGGGAGGAGGAGAAAGGTGGATGGGGAAGAAAGGAGAGAGAGAAACGGGGGGAGGAAAAGAGGTCGATGAGAAGAGAGCGAGGGGAAAAAATAGAAGTTGATAATATAACGAGGAAGAGAGAGAAGAGAAAGAGGAGAAAAAAGGAAACAGAAGATGAAAGAAAGGAAGAGAATGAAGGGATAGAGAGGGGAGGGAAAAGGACAGGGAGAAGGAGGAAGATAGAGAGAGGGGTGAAGAAGAAAGACAAAGAACGGAGAAGGGGAGGGAAAGGGAAAACGAAAGAGAGGGAAGGAGGGTGGTACAGGAATGCATATATATAGAGAGGGGAGGAGGGGAGAGGAAGAACGTGGACGGGAGAGAGAGAGAAGGGAGAGAAAAAGAAGGGTGAGAAGGGGAAAGGGAGAGGGGAGGGAGAGAGGGAGGAGAGGGGAGGAAAAGGGAAGGGAGAGGGGAGGGAGAGGGGAGGAGAGAGGTGGACGAGTGATGGGCAGAGGGGCAAGGAAATGAGAGGGGGGGGGGGAGGCGGTTGGAGTGAGGATGAGATAAGGAAAGAAAGAAAGAACTTGGGATGGAGGGTGATGGAGTAGGGGTGTAAGTAAATGGAGGAGGAATGAATGAGGAATAAGAGCAGAAAGAGAGCAAGAAAGAAAAAGGAAAAGAGAGAGAAGTAGGAGTAGAAGGAAGAGGAGTAGGAAGAAGAGAAAGACTAGAAGAAGAAGAAAAAAAAAGGAGGAAGCAAAAATAATAAGAAAAGAAACAACACAATCAAAGAGTCGGTTTTCTTGCAAAAATAACTTGAACTGAAATAGAGGATGATTGCAATACATTGGTTCAAATGATATAACAAACATTGTAATGAATAAAATGAATCAAGAATAAGTAAACAGTATTCATTGCAATTAAAATAGAGAATGCTAATAATGAAACAAGGACATCAATGATAACATCAACGCCTTTAATACTGATGACAATAAAACAACGATAAATGATAACAAGGATGATAACAACGAAAAACAACAAAACGAACAAGACATAAAACGTATCCATTCCCTAAGTGCCACAGCCAGCCTCCCAGTGCCAGTCTCTCAAACGGCAGAGAGTTAACCAGCAGTCAGTTCCCGCAAACACAAGATGAACCTCGGCTGGCAGGCACTGGTGAAGAAGAAGAGCCTCAGGTAGCAAGTCCGTTCCTCGTGTGGCAGAGCTTCGGATGGCACTACGAGGTGACACTCCCCGGTGGCAGATCGTTGGGCGGTGGGAACGGTCCCCAAGGGTGAGCTGCAGTGTCGGCAGGAGCGGCAGTAAAAATGGCTGTCAGGTATTAATGGAGGGAGAGGAGGAGGAAGAGGAGGAGGAAGAGAAAGAAGAGGGGGAGCAGGAGCAGGAGGAGGAGGAGGAGGAGGAGGAGGAGGAGGCGGTGCTTCTTGTGCTCTCTGTCTCTGGCATTTTCCTTTGCTCTGCTTCTGCTTTCTTTCTTCTTCTACTTTTGTCTTGCTTCTTCTCTGCGCTTTTCTGGGCTTCCGCTTCTCAGCTTCTTCTATCTTTCGGCTTTCTTTCGGCTTGCTTTCTTTCTTTTGCTGGCTTTTTCTCTTCTTCTACTGCCGTCGCTGTTGTTGTTGTTTTTTGTTGTCATTGTTTGGGGACTCGAGTTGTTTTTGTTGGGATGGAGGGAGGGGAGGGGGGGGGGTGTTCTTGTTGGTGGATTGTGGTGTTGTCGTCCTTCGCTGGTGGACTTTGGGTTGTATGTCCTTGTCCGTGTTGGAGCAAGATGTATGAAATCGCGAAATTAAGTTGGTGGATGCTGTTGGTATCACTATAAGATGTTTCAGACAATGTTATGTTCATGTAACAAGAGACACCATTAACGTTGAAGATTATGGATAACGCTGATATGATAGCAATCATGATGTTGGTGCAAGAGCTTCAGTGGTCATGCAATACGTGCTGCATTACATTAAAGTTTGGTTAGATTATCGATGGATCTATAATATCACTACTTAATTGTAGCAATATGATACATCCTGCATGATATTGTTAGATAATTC
>NW_028234413.1:36198381-36200881 GCF_977035675.1 Penaeus japonicus | reverse complement strand
AGAGAGAGAGAGAGAGAGAGAGAGAGAGAGAGAGAGAGCATCTCCATGTATAATGACGATATATACATTATGCTATATATCTTTTTGTAGTTTAAAAAGATACATGATAAAAATACAAAACTTACATTTTTTTATAACAGGCTAAGTGATTAAACAAAATACAGCTTCAGTCAGCGACTATTTATACATCAGAAAGTCAACACTCGATCGTTTCCCGCCATATTTTCACGCATGAAATTTTCCACCATTTTTTTTTTCTCTTTGACTTTTGTATTTTCAGTTGCAAATTGCTGTACATTCTACTTTCTTTATCTTTTCATTCTATACATGAAGGGCTGATTTATATGTATGTGATCGAAAGTTAATAATTGTTATGCGTATTAAATATTTCGAATTAATTTATATATGTGTCTCTTACTAACCTCTCTTACTAACCTCTCTCTCTCTCATTCCCATCTCCTTAACTTATCTTTTCCTCCGTCCCCTCTTCCGCCTCCATTTGCGTAAATAATAAAGGAAAAACTTCCATGAGAAACACACAGTCATGCCCTGTTCTGCCGCTAGTTTGTCACCTCCTCCCCATTCTCTCTCTCTCTCTTTCTCTTTTTCTCCCCCCCTCTCTCTTTATCTCTTTCTCTCTCTCCCTGCCTATCTCTCTATCTCTCTCTTTCTCTTTCTCTCTCTCTCTGTCTTTCTATCTATCTATCTCTCTCTTTCACTCTTTATTTCTCTATCTCTCTCTTTCACTCTTTATTTTTCTATCTCTCTCTATCTATTCCTTACTCTCTCTCTCTCTCTCTCTCTCTCTCTCTCTCTCTCTCTCTCTCTCTCTCTCTCTCTCTCTCTCTCTCTCTCTCTCTCTCTCTCTCTCTCTCTCTCTCTATTCCTCATTCTTGTTCTTCCCTCTGCCCTTATGTTACCCTTTTTTGTTCTTCTGTCTCCCAGTCTCTCCTCTCCTCCCTTTACTCATATCTCCCTATTTTTAATCTGCTTTCTTGTATTTCCCCTTTTCTTTTCACTTCCCTTTTCCTCTTTTCTATGCCCCCTCTTCATCATCTCGTTTCATCTTCCTCTCACTGTATCCCCTTCTCTCCCTCTCCCCCTCATCTCTTCTCCCCTTCTCTTCTCTTCCCCCTCCTCTCGCCCAACTCTTCTTACTCTTCTTCCTCTCCTCTCCCTCAACTTCTATCTCATTTCCTCTTCTCCTCCCCTCCTCCTTCCTATTCCGCCTCCTTCTCTTCTCTCCCCTCCCCTCTCTTCCGTTACCCCCTCCCCTCATACACCTTTCCTATTCATCTCCCTTAACCCCTCCTTTACCCCCCCCCCTTCCTTATCCTCTATCTCCTGCCTTCTTTCCTTTTCTCCCTATCCCTCCTTCTCCCCCCCACCCCCTCTTTTCCCTTCTCCTCCCTCCCTTCCTCCTCCCTTTATCCCCCCCCCATACACTTCCTTCCCTCCTCCCCCTTTCCCTTTCTCCCCATACTTCCTTTTGCCCCCCCCCCCCATCCACCCCCTTTTCCTCCTCTCCCCCTCCCCACGTCCCCCCTCCCTCCTCTCCCCCCACCAACCACTTGGGAGAGGTCGCTAACTGTGAATGATTTTATCCCACGTTATGCATTTTTCACGCTCATATTTCGCAGACACGCACAGACGCTCCTTAAATGTAGTTCGTTAATTAAGAAACGTACATTTGAAAGAAATATTACACTCTCTAACATGAATTACCAGCGCAGAGTTTCAGACGGAATTAAAGGCAGGAAGAATGAGGGGGGGAGGGGAGAAGGGGGAGGAGAAGGGAGGGGAGGAGAGGTTGGAGAGGGGGAAGGGGTGGGCGGAAGTGTAGGGTGGGAAGGTTAGGGTGTGGGGGGGGGGATAGGAGGGATAGGTTGGAGGGAAGAAAGGAGTGGGGAAGAGGTTGGAGGAGGTATAGAGGGAAGGACAGGTGGGGAAGGGAAGAGAGGTTGGGAGGGGAGGGAGGGGTGGAGAGGTGGAGGGGGGAAAGAAAGGGAGGAGAGGAAAGGTGTAAGAGGGAGGGAGGGTTTTGAATATAGTAAGAAGGAGGAGAAAAGGGATGAGCGAAGAAGGGAAGGAAGTAGTGTGGGGATGGGAGAGAGGATGGGGGAGGGAAAAGTGGAGGGAAAGAAGGTGAGAGAGGAGACAAAGGGGGGGGGGGGATGAAGGGGAGGAAAGAGGGAGGTGAGAAAGAAGGAAAAGGAATGAAAGAGTAGAGGCAAAATAGATGAGATTAGGAAAGGGAGGGAAGAGGGAGGAATGGAATGGGAAGGGATAAAGGAAGAAGGAGGGAAGAGGAGGGAGAGAAGGAGAGGAAGAGAGGAAAGAGAGGGAGGGATAAGTGGGGAGGGGAGGGAGGGAGAGGAAGAAGTAGAGGGGAGGTAGAGAAAGTGGGGGAAAGAGAGAAGGAGGGGAGGGAGGAAGGAGGGAAGACGAGGCAGGGAGGGGGAGGGAGGGAAGGGGAAGGAGGGAGGGGAAGGAGGGGGAG
>NW_028234413.1:36185881-36193381 GCF_977035675.1 Penaeus japonicus | reverse complement strand
CCTTTGCAGGAGAGAAAGATTGTCAGTGCCAGAGAGAAAGATGCCCAGTGTCAGAGAGAAAGATGCCCAGTGCCAGAGAGAAAGATTACCAGTGCCAGAGAGTGAGGTTGTCAGTGCCAGAGAGAGAGGTTGTCAGTGCCAAAGAGTGAGGATGTCAGTGCCAGAGAAAAAAAATATTGCCAATGCCAGAGAGTGAGGTTGTCAATGCCATGGAGAAAGATTATCAGTGCCAAAGAGAAAGGTATCCAGTGCCAGAGAGAAATATTACCAGTGCCAGATAGAAAGGTTGTCAGTGCCAAGGAGAAATATTGCCAATGACAGAGAGAAAGATTGCCAGTGCCAAAGAGAAAGATTGCTAGTGCCAGAGAGAAATGTTGTCAATGCCAGTCAGAAGGATGCCCAGTGCCAGAGAAAAAGATTGTCAGTGCCAGAGAGAAGGGTTAACAGTGCCAGAGAGAAAGGTTGTCAGTGCCAGAGAGAAGGATGCCCAGTGCCAGAGAGAAAGGTTGTCAGTGCCAGAGAGAAGGATTAACAGTGCCAGAGAGAAAGGTTGTCAGTGCCAGAGAGAAGGGTGCCCAGTGCCAGAGAGAAAGGTTGTCAGTGCCAGAGAGAAAGATTATCAGTGCCAGAGAGCAAGATTGTCAGTGCCAGAGAGAAGGGTTAACAGTGCCAGAGAGAAGGATGCCCAGTGCCAGAGAGAAAGATTGTCAGTGCCAGAGATAAAGATTGTCAGTGCCAGATAGAAGGATGCCCAGTGCCAGAGAGAAAGGTTGTCAGTGCCAGTGAGAAAGGTTAACAGTGCCAGAGAAAAAAATTGTCAGTGCCAGAGAGAAGGATGCCCAGTGCCAGAGAGAAAGATTGTCAGTGCCAGAGAGAAGGGTTAACAGTGCCAGAGAGAAAGGTTGTCAGTGCCAGAGAGAAGGATGCCCAGTGCCAGAGAGAAAGATTGTCAGTGCCAGAGAGAAGGGTTAACAGTGCCAGAGAGAAAGATTGTCAGTGCCAGAGAGAAGGATGCCCAGTGCCAGAGAGAAAGATTGTCAGTGCCAGAGAGAAGGATGCCCAGTGCCAGAGAGAAAGATTGTCAGTGCCAGAGAGAAGGGTTAACAGTGCCAGAGAGAAGGATGCCCAGTGCCAGAGAGAAAGATTGTCAGTGCCAGAGAGAAAGATTGTCAGTGCCAGAGAGAAGGATGCCCAGTGCCAGAGAGAAAGATTGTCAGTGCCAGAGAGAAAGATTGTCAGTGCCAGAGAGAAAGATTGTCAGTGCCAGAGAGAAGGATGCCCAGTGCCAGAGAGAAAGATTGTCAGTGCCAGAGAGAAGGATGCCCAGTGCCAGAGAGAAAGATTGTCAGTGCCAGAGAGAAGGATTAACAGTGCCAGAGAGAAAAATTGTCAGTGCCAGAGAAAAGGGTTAACAGTGCCAGAGAGAATGATGCCCAGTGCCAGAGAGAAAGGATGTCAGTGCCAGAGAGAAGGATTAACAGTGCCAGAGAGAAAGATTTCAGTGCCAGAGAGAAGGATGCCCAGTGCCAGAGAGAAAGCTTGTCTTTGTCAAAGAGAAAGACTGCAAGTCCCAGAGAGAAAGGTTGTCAGTGCCAGAGAGAAAGATTGCCAGTTCCAGAGAGAAGGATGCCCAGTGCCAGAGAGAAAGCTTGTCAGTGCCAGAGAGAAGGATGCCCAGTGCCAGAGAGAAAGCTTGTCTTTGTCAAAGAGAAAGACTGCAAGTCCCAGAGAGAAAGGTTGTCATTGCCAGAGAGAAGGATGCCCAGTGCCAGAGAGAAAGGTTGTCAGTGCCAGAGAGAAAGATTGTCAGTACCAGAGGGAAGGATGCCCAGTGCCAGAGAGAAAGACTGACAGTGCCAGATATAAGAATGCCCAGTGCCAGAGAAAAAGATTGCCAGTGCCAGAGAGAAAGCTTGTCTTTGTCAAAGAGAAAGACTGCAAGTCCCAGAGAGAAAGGTTGTCAGTGCCAGAGGGAAGGATGCCCAGTACCAGAGAGAAGAATGCCCAGTGCCAGAGAGAAAGGTTGTCAGTGCCAGAGAAAAGAATGCCCAGTGCCAGAAAGAAAGATTGTCAGTACCAGAGAGAAGGATTCCCAGTGCCAGAGAAAAAGGTTGTCAGTGTCAGAGAGAAAGATTGCCAGTGCCAGAGAGAAGAATGCCCAGTGCCATCTAGAAAGGTTGTCAGTGCCAGAGAGAAAGGTTGTCAGTGCCAGAGAGAAAGATTGCCAGTGCCAGAGAGAAGGATGCCCAGTGCCAGAGAGAAAGGTTGTCAGTGCCAGAGAGAAAGGTTGTCAGTGCCAGAGAGAAAGATTGCCAGTGCCAGAGAGAAAGGTTGTCAGTGCCAGAGAGAAAGATTGCCAGTGCCAGAAAAAAGATTGTCAGTGCCAGAGAGTGAGGTTGTGAGTGTCAGAGAGAAAGATTGTTAGTGCCAGAGAGAAGGATGCCCAGTGCCAAAGAGAAAGGTTATCAGTGCCAGAGAGAAAGGTTGACAGTGCCAGAGAGAAAGATTGCCAGTGCCGGAGAGAAAGGTTGTCAGTGCCAGAGAGAAAGGTTGTCAGTGCCAGAGAGAAAGGTTGTCAGTGCCAGAGAGAAAGATTGCCAGTGCCAGAAAAAAAGATTGTCAGTGCCAGATAGTGAGGTTGTCAATGCCATGGAGAAAGATTATCAGTGCCAAAGAGAAAGGTATCCAGTGCCAGAGAGAAATATTACCAGTGCCAGATAGAAGGATGCCTAGTGCCAGAGAGAAAGGTTGTCATTGCCAGAGAGAAAAATGCCCAGTGCCAGAGAGAAAGATTGTCAGTGCCAGATAGAAAGATTGTCAGTGCCAGAGAGAAGGATGCCCAGTGCCAGAGAGAAAGGTTGTCAGTGCCAGAGAGAAAGGTTGTCAGTGCCAGAGAGAAAGATTGCCAGTGCCAGAGAGAAAGGTTGTCAGTGCCAGAGAGAAAGATTGCCAGTGCCAGAAAAAAGATTGTCAGTGCCAGAGAGTGAGGTTGTGAGTGTCAGAGAGAAAGATTGTTAGTGCCAGAGAGAAGGATGCCCAGTGCCAAAGAGAAAGGTTATCAGTGCCAGAGAGAAAGGTTGACAGTGCCAGAGAGAAAGATTGCCAGTGCCGGAGAGAAAGGTTGTCAGTGCCAGAGAGAAAGGTTGTCAGTGCCAGAGAGAAAGGTTGTCAGTGCCAGAGAGAAAGATTGCCAGTGCCAGAAAAAAAGATTGTCAGTGCCAGATAGTGAGGTTGTCAATGCCATGGAGAAAGATTATCAGTGCCAAAGAGAAAGGTATCCAGTGCCAGAGAGAAATATTACCAGTGCCAGATAGAAGGATGCCTAGTGCCAGAGAGAAAGGTTGTCATTGCCAGAGAGAAAAATGCCCAGTGCCAGAGAGAAAGATTGTCAGTGCCAGATAGAAAGATTGTCAGTGCCAGAGAGAAGGATGCCCAGTGCCAGAGAGAAAGGTTGTCAGTGCCAGAGAAAGGTTGTCAGTGCCAGAGAGAGAGATTACCAGTGCCAAGGAGAAGGATGCCTAGTGCCAGAGAGATAGATTGCCAATGCCAGATAAAAAGGTTGTCAGTGCCAGGGAGAAGGATGCCCAGTGCCAGAGAGAAAGGTTGTCAGTGCCAGAGAGACAGATTCCCAGTGCCAGAGAGAAAGGTTGTCAGTGCCAGAGAGAGAGATTGCCAGTGCCAAAGAGAAGGATGCCTAGTGCCAGAGAGAAAGATTACCAATGCCAGAGAAAAAGGGTGTCAGTGCCAGAGAGAAATGTTGTCAGAGAATAAAATTGTCAGTACCAGAGAGAACAGTTGTCAATGCAAGAGAGAGAGATTGCCAGTGCCAGAGAGAAAGGTTGACAGTGCCAGAGAGAAAGGTTGACAGTGCCAGAGAGAAAGGTTGACAGTGCTAGAGAGAAAGGTTGTCAGTGCCAGAGAGAAAGGTTGTCAGTGCCAGAGAGAAAGGTTGTCAGTGCCAGAGAGAAAGGTTGACAGTGCCAGAGAGAAAGGTTGACAGTGCCAGAGAGAAAGGTTGTCAGTGCCAGAGAGAAAGATTACATGTGCAAGAAAGAAAGACTACCAGTGCCAAAGAGAAAGACTGCCAGTGCCAGAGAGAAGGTTGCCCAGTGCCAGAGAGAAAGGTTGACAGTGCCAGAGAGATAGGTTGTCAGTGTCATAGAGAAAGTTGCCATTGTCAGAGAGAAAGGATGCCATTGTCATATAAAAAAGTTGCCATAGACAGAGAATGGTTGCCAGTAGCAGAGAGAAAGGGAGCCATTGCCGAGGAGAAAGGTTTCCGTGCCAGAGAGAAAGTTGCCAGTTCTCTTTGGATAGGAGAAAGTTTTTTTTTTTTTTTTTTTTTTTTTTGCCGAGGGTGGGGACAGGGGCTGAAATGGGGATGCTTGTGGTTGTATGGTAGGGCGTCCTGGTCTGTAAACATCATTGTTATTATCATAATTTTCTTTGTTTTGATATAATGATTAAATGATGACCAGGATGAACAATGTCATCGTGAGGATTATCATCATCATAAACGATACTGTATAATCATCATTATCATTTGTTTCTTATCATCATCATTATCATTTGTTTCTTATCAACATCATTATCATTTGTTTCTTATCATCATCATTATCATTTGTTTCTTATCATCATCATTATCATTTGTTTCTTATCATCATCATTATCATTTGTTTCTTATCAACATCATTATCATTTGTTTTTTATCATCATTATCATTTGTTTCTTATCATCATCATTATCATTTGTTTCTTATCAACATCATTATCATTTGTTTTTTATCATCATCATTATCATTTGTTTCTTATCATCATCATTATCATTTGTTGTTGTTTTTTATCAACATCATTATCATTTGTTTCTTATTATCATCATTGTGGCACACACTAACATGATTATGAATGTGTGCGTAAGGAAAGTTTGCGGCCTAACGTGTGCGTGTATACATGTGACTATCTGAGCATGTATCAGTGTATACTCTATTTGATATACCTTCATCTTAAATAAAAAGTCTACAAGTCTGCATCCCTAAGACTTTATGTGTGTAAATTTCCTCCGTTTTGCTTCCTCATCAATGGATAGTGTAGTAGTATCCTTTATTAATCTTCGTTTTGGGAGATCATCTGGATTGAATTGAGTTAGTACAAAGAAAAGAAAAGAAAAAAAAAAGAAAAAAAAAACGACTTTATATTGATTTCAAGATATACAGCTATGACTAGATATAAAAACTTTTTTTTTATTATTATTAATCTTTTTTTTATTTTATTTTTTATTACAAACATCATTTTTCGCTTTTCGCTTTTAAAGTGAGAATTGATTTGCCTTAGTTAACGAATATTAGGGTACTACATTACAGTGTTTATTAAGTCTGTCATTTTTTTTCTCTCTGTTTTGTATTCGCAACATGCTCTTCAAGACTGCACAAACTAAGAACAAAGATAATAACAAAGAGAAAATTGTACTAATGTTGAAAAATCGTAAGTTTCAGAAACCATAAAAAAATCAAATGGTCTAATTCTTTCGCTTTCCGCTATAACATGATATTGTTAGTGGCATCTGTGTGTATTATAAAAATGTTTTTTGAAAGCATCTTAAAGAACTAATCACTTCAAAAAATCGTAATTTTGTAACGATGAAGTTCAATGTTAACATACTCCTGTCAAGACGCTATTCATCACAAAATGACTAATTGTTATTATGAATGAAGGAATAGATGAATAGAATCATGAAAAAAAAGAATAGATAGAGGAAATCAAGGTGAACATTACCCTGTTTTCTAAATTACTTTCATTTATTTTCATCCCATTTCCCAAAAAAGAGAATAAAATAAAATGAAAAGGTACAAAGTAGCATTGACCATAATGATGACGAAGTCAGGTTTATATCAGTGTTTTATATCAAGATGATTCCTTAAGCATAAAAGACACGAACGCAGATAGAAGGAATAATATTTCTCTCTTTCTCTCTCCCTCGCGCTCTCGCTATCTCTCTTCCTATGCCTCTCTTTCTCTATAACACGCGCTCTCTCTCTTCCTTTCTTTCTTTCTCTCTCTCTCTCTCTCTCTCTCTCTCTCTCTCTCTCTCTCTCTCTCTCTTTCTTTCTTCTCTCTCTCTCTCTCTCTCTCTCTCTCTCTCTCTCTCTCTCTCGCCGTGCATTCTCTCTCTCTCTCTCTTCTTCTCTCTCCTCTCCTTCTTACTCTCTCGTTACCACCCATCTCACACCTCTCTCGTCCCTCTCTCATCTCTCTCTCTCCTCACATTCACCCTCTCTTTTCTACTCGTCGCACCCTCTCTCTCTCTAATCTGCTCTCTTCCATCTCTCTCGTCTCTCTCTCTCTCTCTCTCTCTCTCTCTCTCTCTCTCTCCTCCTCTTTCTCTCTGTCTGTCTCTCTCTCTCTCTCTCTCCCTTTCTCTCTTTTCAATGGCCCTCTCTCGACGTGTGGGGGTTCCCCCTCTCGGTCCGGGACAGAAGAGTATGGTAGAGGTAGGCGCATGGGTCGTACAACATATTCATTCACACTAATAATTCTCAGACAGCTAAAGATACGCATTGAGACAAAAGGCAGGCACCCTCTCGTTTCCTTTCTCTCATCCTCTCGTTCTGTCGCTCGCACACGTGCACGGACACTTACACTTTTCTCTCTCTTTCTCGCTACGTCTCCCTTCTCTCTCTCTCACGCTCACATACGTAAACAGCCCACTCAGACGCACCTCAACTCCCCCCCCCCTCCCACCTCCATTACCACAACCGGCATACATATGTACATATAAACACACACGCACACACAGACACACAAACACACACACAAACACACACACTCACACACACGCACACACACGCGCGCGTACATAATCGCACAAATACATGCAACAAAATACAATCACAAACGCAAACACACACACACACAAACACACACACACACACAGACGGACAATGCTTCGTCCCCTAAGAGGTGACCCCTCACCCTCCCCACCCCCTTACTTCCCCCTTACCCCTCCCCCTCACACACCCACACCCACACACACACACTCACGTTACCCCTTCCCCCTCTCCCCTCCCCCCTCCCCTGCGGTGGTCTCGCTCATACACGGAAAATCACTTCAGTTCAAGCCAGGACAAACCCGTCCGTTCTTCGACTGTGCTCAGCCTGGAAAGCGGGGGTAGGGGTAGGGGGTAGGGGAAGGGGGGAGGGGGAAGGGGGAAGGGGGAAGGGGGAAGGGGGAAGGGGAGAGGGGGAATGGGTGAAGGGGGAAGGGTAAAATGCGGAGGGTGAAGGGTGAAGGGTAAAGAGGGAAGGGGGAAGGGGGAAGGGGGAAGGGGGAAGGGGGAAGGGGATGGACTAAGAGAGACGGGGGAGAGAGCAAGGTGGAATAGAGAGAGGGGGGTGAGGGGTTGGAAAGAGAGAGAGAGAGAGAGAGAGAGAGAGAGAGGAGGGGGAGACTAAAAGAGACGGGAGAGGGAGTAAGATGGAATATAGGAAGACATTTTGAAAGAAA
>NW_028234413.1:36175733-36185781 GCF_977035675.1 Penaeus japonicus | reverse complement strand
AATAAAAAGAATTCATAAGGATATTTCAAACAGGGAAGAGAAAAAGAGAAGAAAATTATATATATCTGGGCATATGATACGTGAATTCTTACAGCACATGAACTTTTGTTTTACTATGTTATAGATACTGATGCAGTATTGATTTGATCATGTTTTGTTTAATGGAAACACAGTGGAAGTAAAAAAAAAGAAAAAAAAGTTATATACATACATATATATATACTATATATTTTATATATATATATTACTATTTATATATATATATATATATATATATATATATATAATATAGTTATTTATGTATATATGTATTTATTAATATATATATATATATATATTTATATATTATATTTATATATTTTATATATATATGGATATATATTTGTAATATATACAATATATTACACAATTTTATATATATAGATATAATATATATATATATATATTATAAAAACATATTTAATATATATATAGATCTATATATATATATTTTTATATATTGTATTTGCTCCAATGATGAATCTTCTTTTCAAAGAACTATTTTTTTGCACTTCTCTAACGTATTGTCAATTTTTTTTTGCAATATTATTTTTTTCATGCAAAGTCATACCAAAAATGACTTGTTACATTTATCGTATATTCTATGAAGGTTTTTTCTCTCGTATTTGAAAATATTTCGGTGCTTCACCATTTTTATTTTCAAGCTGTCTACATAAACAGATAGATATATGTTTTACAATTCTATATTCTTTTCATCTGTTAACCTTATTTTTCTTTTCATTTCACCTTTTTCTTCTCAACTAAACTCTTTCTTATTTTCTGAAATACCCTCTCTTCTATCTCGCTCCTCCTCTCTCTTTCTTCCACTTTTCTATTACCTCCTTCGCCAATCTCCTTCCGCCTACTCCCCCCCTCCCTTCCCTCCCACCCCCTCTACCTCCCTCTACCCCCCTCCACCCTCCCCCCATCCTCGACTAAGCCTGTGGTTATTGAAATACTAACTCAAGACGATATTTTAATAGCCAATTAAAAGAGGCCATATTTAATAAAAGGAAGAAAAACGGGAGGAAATTTTCTGGTCGTTTTCGATGTATATAGACCTTGGAATTAACGTTAAATAACAGTAGATAAAAGCCACTGCATTGGTTGTGCTGGTTATGTTATTAATCTGTTGTGCTGGTTATGTAATTAATCTGTATTACATGTTGACTGAATGGTAATGGGATGAGTTTTCAAGTACGAAAAGAATTGCCACACTTGTATATAACAATATATATTTGCTATTGTCATTAATATAATCTTCATTACTATCATTGTTATCATCATGATTAATATTTACATTATTTCCAATATTACCATTGTTATCTTTATCAATTATTGTTATTATCATTATCAACATTTTTATTGTAATCATTATCATTATCTACTCTTTTATTTTTTCATTACAATTATTACTGTCATTATCATCATTCTTATCTTCAAAATTATCATTATTGATAACAACATGTTATGTTAATGTTATCATCCTTATTATCATCATTAACATTATTATTATCATTATAATCATAAAGATGACTATCATTATTATCATTGTTATTATAATCATTATTGCTATCATTATCATTATCATTATTATTATCATTATCAATATTATTATCATCATTATTACTACTATCATTATCATTAATATCATTATTACTACTGTTTTCATCATTATTGAAATTATTGTTATTATCATTATTATTATTATCATTGATATCATTATTATTGCTATTTCCATTATTATTATTGATATTATTGTTATCATCATTACTATTACTATTATTGTTGTCATGATTATTTTTATCATTGATATAACTATCATTATCATTATTGTTGTTATGATTATTATCCTTATTATTATCAACAGCATCTCTATTATCATTACCATTATTGTTATCATTGTCATCATCATCATTATCTTTATTGTAATAATTATCATCAGCATCATTAACATAATTACTATCATTTTATCACTGGTCTTGTTATCATTATCCTTGATATTGTTATCATTATTATTATCATTATCATGAATATCATTATTGATATCATCAAGGAAATATACTGATAAAAATAATGATAATGATAATGACAATAGTAATGATACTAGTATAACTAATAATTAAAATAATAATGATGATGAAAATAAATGTTAATTATTGACATAATGATAGAAACAAACCTCTATCATAACAACCAATATTGATTATCAATGTTATTGTCGTTATCATCAAGGCTTTTTGTTATCAATTTTATTAGCATAATTTTATCATTGATATCACTATCAAGACTGTTTGCGATATCATTGTCAATATCATCGCAATTACTCCTATAATCATTATCATCAATATAGATATTTTCATACTATTATTATCTCATATCACGGTTGTTGTTATTATTTACGATGCAATATCCGTGGAATTATCATATATATATTTTTTTCTATTATTCTTATTGTTATCATTATTATCATTATCATCATTGTTATTATCACTCTCTATATTAGTATTATTTTTCGTGATGATCATTACATTTTTTTTTATTGTTATCATTATTTCATTACCGTTGTTGTTATTTATTGGCATTATTGGCATTGTTATTTCTAATACTGTTATTTTCATCATATTTATTATGATCATTATTATCATATGTATTATGATTTTTATCATTGTTATTATCTTTGCCACTGCTATTATTGTCATTATCATCTTTATTTTCATGATAATAATAACTATTATTATCGACACTATCATTACTATTACTATTATTAATGTCATTATTGTTATCATTTTCATTATCAATGATAATGATATTACTATCACGGTTATTATTATTAACATTACTATCATTATTATCACTGCAATCATTATTATTGTCATTACTATCATTTTTGTCATTGCTATCATTATTATCATGTTATCATTATTATTGTTGTTATTATCATTGTTATTATCATTATATTTACTAGTGTCATTTTTTACTTATAATGTATTGCTATTATTGTTATTTCTGTCTTCAGTTCCATTATGATAGTAATTAGTATCATTATTGTTATCATTATCATTTATTGATCTTATTCTCATTATCACTACTATTGATAATGTGATTATGATAGTTATTATTTTCATTATTCACTTTAGTTCTTCTATTACCATTTTGTCTATAATGGATATTATCATTACTAGTAATATCATTATTTCTGTTGTTGTTATTGTTGTTTTATTTGTTTCCTATCATTATTATTTTGTTACTAATACCGTCATCATTGTTATCATTAACATCATCATTATTATAATCACTATTATCAGTATCCTTATACTCATTTCTTTATCACTATTGCTTTCATCATTATTATAATTACTTTGATAGTAATGATAATTATTATTATCATTATTATTGTTATTTCATCATTAGTATTATTACTGTTATTATAATTTTGATAAAAATTATTGTTATGAATATCCTTATCATCATTATCAACAATATCATTATTACAAGTATCATCATCATCATCCTGAACATTAATCTGATCATTATTATGATTTTGAATATTATCATTATTATTACTATAAATATTATCCTCATTACCATTCTGGATATTATCCTTATTATTTTGAATATCATCATTATCATTAATATAATTTCAGTATCATTATTATAACTATTATCCTTACTATCATTATTACTTTCATCGTCGCTAACATTGTTATCTTTATTCTATCATTACTATTATCATCACTATTTATTCATTATTCTAATATTCATCATCAGTATTATTAATGTATTCATTATCAATGTTAACATTATCAATATGATTATCATTATTATTATCATCATTCATCAATTTCACTTTTATCCTTATCATCACTCCCATTGTTATTATTATTATCATGATCATCACCATCACATACATACCTTTCATGCGATTATATTTGATATCTTGCTAATATCATTGTCATCCATATTACCCCGATTACTCTATGAATTCAACCCTTGTCATTATCCTCGTTAATCCTATCATTTTTTAATATCACTCTCATCTTATTATTATCATTCTGATAACGTTGATGCAAATATCTATAAAACAAAACCCCCCAAATTGTTCAACTCTCATCTTAAGAACACTGTGACTAGCTATAACAGCACACACAACATGAACAAGAGCAAACCTCAGCAAAGTTAATTTTCACAGCGTTGACAAGAAAATAAAACTTTGGACGAGTACAAACATTTCCTCTTGTCAAGCGCACACATCTAGAGGCAAACAAATAAAGACAAGAGGGATTTATTTACTTTAAACAATATTTGCAACGCATTTATTCGCCTGATTCTTAGCGTGGTTGTTTACAAGTCGGTGTGAGGTTGTGGTGCATTTCGAATGCGTGTGTGTGTGTGTGTTTGTTTGTGTTGTTGTTGTTTGTTGTGTGTGTTTGTGTTGTTGTTGTTTGTGTGTGTGTTTGTGTGTGTGTTTGTGTTGTTGTTGTTTGTGTTGGTGTGTGTGTGTGTGAGTGTTTGTATTGGTGTGTGTGTGTGTGTGTGCGTGTGTGCGTGTTGTTGTTTGTGTGTGTGTTTGTGTTGGTGCTTGTGTGTTTGTGTTTGCATGTGGGTGTGTGCTGATATGTGTTTGTATGTGTGTTTGTGTGTGCGTGTGCGTGTATCTGCTAATGAAAAGGATCCTCTGTATGTATAGAGGATAAAGAAGAAAGTACTGTGGCATAGGTGTTTGTGTCTGCATGCGAGAGGAGGGAGGTTTGTGAGTGAAGAAGTATTTGTATATACATCAGGGAAATATTTGTATATGTTTTGTGCATGTGTACATGGAGGTAATATTTTTAGGGTTCTTGTGTGTTTATTTAAGAGAGAGAGAGAAAAAAAAAACTAAATATAATGCACCAAGCACAGGTCTAGGAAAAGACGTGTAAATATGCAAGAAATTCTTTTCCTTCGTGATTGTATGTAGTATAGAGAATTTATCTTCCAAAACGTATTTTATAACATTTGCAGGCGTAAAAATCCATTGTTTCATGCGAAAAGGACAAAACCCAAAAATGAAAGGACTTTTGCTAGCTCTAATTTTTTCTCCTTCTCTTTCTTTCATAAAGCACATTCCAGGGGACTTTTTTCACAAGGGAGGAAAAAAAATTACTTATAAAGATAAATACAAACATAATACAGAGAATAAACATACGTGCAGAAAAAAAAAAAAAATAATCAACTGGTGACTGAACTGAAATCAGTTAATAATAAAACACACACACACACACACACACACACACACACACACACACACACACACACACACACACATACACACAAGCTTCATATATATATATATATATATATATATATGATATATATCATATATTATTATATATATATCATATATATATATATGTTTATATATAAAAATAGATATGAATATAATGTATACATATGTATATATAAATATGGTATATATATATATATATATATATATATATATCTATATATATATTATATATATATGTAGTCTATGATTCAGTATACCCCCCACCCCCCCCCTTGTATGTATAACAGTATATGTACTGATATATTTCATATTTTATATATATGTACATAGATTATATATATATATATATATATATATCTACATATATAGATTATATATATATATATATAATGATATATATATATATATATATATATATGTATATATATATGCATGTATATATATTGACTTTGATATATATATATATGTATATATATATATATATATATATATATTTATATTTATATATATATATATATATATATATATGATATACTAATATATTATATATATACTATTATATATATATATATATATATATATATATATATATATATATATATATATATATATCATATTATATTATATATATTTTATATATTTATTATATATATATATATATATATATATATATATATATATATATATATATATATAGTTATTATATGTATGTATATTATATGTACTACATATACATATATACATATATATAGGTATGTATATATATTATATATAGTATATATATATATATATATATATATGATCTCTATATATATATATATTATATACATGGTATTTCAATAGTAATATATATATATATATATATATATATACAATATATATATATATATATATATAAATAAATTTATATTATAGTATATATATATTATATATATATATATATATATATATATATATATATATATATATATATAATATGTGTGTGTGTTTGCCCCCCCCCCCCCCCTTTCTTTTTTTTTTTTTTTTCTGTGTGTGTGTGCGTGTCTATATAGTATATATATATATATATATATATATGATATATTATGATATATATATATATATATATAAAATAATTATATATATACACACACACACACACACACACACACACACACATACACACACACATACATACATATATATATATATATATATATATATATATATATATATATATATATATATATATATATATATAATGTAATATATATAATATAATATAATATGATATAATATAATATAATATAATGATATTACTACGAAACACCAATAATGACAAAGACAACAATAAAGCTACCAAAATTAACAACCCATTCAAATGACAACATCAAAAATCATCATCCCCCCAAAAAATAACAAGTCCAGAACGCGTTTCCACCGAGATGACGTCATCAAGCCGAGGTCATCAAGCAGAACAAACATCGGCGCCGTTTCGTGGGCGTAAGTCAGTCGGTCGGTCGGTCGGTAACTTTGACATCGCCGCAGCGTAATCATTACCGAATGTTGATGAGGCGTTGAACTACTGTGCCTACGGTGACATGGTTTTGAGTGGACGGTGATTGTAGTTGTGGATAGCTATGGAGAATAAGGGTTTGGCTATTGTGTGGTTATAGTGACTTTGTGAGTAGGGGTAGTGTGGTATTGTGTGGATAACGTCGCTTAGTCGTGGTTATTGTGTTGGTATGGTGGTTCTGTGAGTTTGAATGTTGTGATGTTGTAATGACTTTGTGGTTATGAGTATTGTGGTATGGTGAGGACACTGTTACTATGACTAGAGTAATGTTATGGTGATATTTGTGACATTATAATTCATGACTTTTTGAAGAATATGCTGACTATGAAAGTATATAAAGTATGATTATGGTGATTGCTACTGTCAATAATGTTTTTCCTTTGTTCTCCTTATTATCACCATTATTATCATTACTACTATAATTATTACTATCATTATCATCATCATCATTACTACCATTACTCTTATTAGTATTATCATACAAAGTTTTACCTCCCTGACTTTATTATTAATGTTGTCGTCATTATTATTATGATTTAGTATTATTGCTACTACCCTTATCGTTATTCTTTTCATTTTTATTATTAGCATCATTATAAATATTATGAATATTATCACTGTTATTGTTATATCATTATTATCATGGTTATTGTTACTTTTATTACTATTATTGATTTTGTTGTCGCTGTTGTCTTTGTGATTTATTGTAATTTAGTGTGATTTATTGTAATTCATTGTAATTCTTTGTAATTTATTATAATTCATTGTGATTTATTGTATTTCATTGTAATTTATTGTAATTAGTTGTAATTCATTGTAATTTATCATAATTCATTGTGATTTATTGTAATTCATTGTGATTCATTGATTTATTGTAATTCATTGTGATTTATTGTAATTCGCTGATTTACTATAATTCATTGTGATATATTATAACTCATTAAAATTCATTGTGATTTATTGTAATTAATTGTGATTTATTGTAATTCCCTGTAATTCACGTATTATTTGTATTTTCACTATAACTATGTTTTTCTTCATTATAAATCATCATTGATACTATCATTCTCATTCTTATCACTTTCATTGATAATAATGATTTTTTTTTTATATTGACAGTGCTATTCTCTTTATCATTATCATTATTATTATTGTCATTATATTCGCCACTATCAATATCAATATTATTTTTAAGCAATTACATTTTCACCGGAAAGTAAATGAATCACTTGATGATAATAATTATTCATTACTGATATTTGCTGTTAATGGAGCGCCTTGTACGAAGGGGATATTACGAAAGAAATAATGAATCTTGTAATGGTAATGATAGAAAATGAGAAATGAATATTCTAACATAAAGGGAAATAAAAAAGAAAGAGAAAGAGAGAGAAAGAAAGTCTTTCTCTTTTACTCTCTCTTACTCTCTCTCTCTCTCTCTCTCTCTCTCTCTCTCTCTCTCTCTCTCTCTCTCTCTCTCTCCCACTGTCATCTCATTATCTCTATTAAAGGAATAAAACACGTTTGGAGCAGGTGTGAGAGAGTCGATAATAGAAGGAGAGGAAAGAAAAAGAGGGGAATAGGGAGATAATGAGGAGGAAAGTGAATAAATGAGAGAAGAAAGGGGAAGAAAGGGAAAAGAAGATACACGAAAGGAAAATAAGAGGAGAAAGAGAAAAAGCAGAAGGCAAAGGGGAAACAAGAAGGGAAAGAGGGAAGTGAGAGAGAGAGAGAGGGGGGGGGGCGAGGGAGAGAAGGAGCGAAAAAGAGAAAGAGAGAAGAACTGGAGGGATGAGAGCGTGGGAAGAAGAAGAAGAAGAGAGAGAAAAAAGGAAGAGGACGAGGGAAAACGAGAGAGCAAAAGGGAACCAAACGAATGAATAGAGAGAAAAAGGAAAGAGGAGGTGAAAGAGAATAAGGGGAAAATGAGTGTGAAAAAAGGAAAGGGAACAGGTCAATGAGGAGAGAGAGAGAGAGAGAGATGGATGGAAGGCGGAAGAGAGAGGAGAAGAGAGGAATGAGTGAGAGGTGATGCGGGAGGAGACGAGAGGAGAGCAGGAGGAGTGGGGAGGATCGAGGGCGGTGGAGAGGGAGAAGAGGAGAGAGAGGAAAGGAAGAGGAGAGAGAGAGAGGGGAAGGGAGGAGATGAGAAGATGAGAGGAGGAATAGAGGAGAGGGGAGGAGGGAGAGACGGAAGAGAGAGAGAGATGATGAGGGGACGGAGAGAGAGAGGTGGGAGTAGGAACGAGAGAGAGGACGCGAGAAGAGGAGAGAGAGAGAGAGAAGAGAGGAGGATGATTTGAGAGGAGAGAGGGGAGTGAGAGAGAGGAGGGGAGGAAGAGATGGGTAGGATGGAGACGAGGTCGGGAGAAGAGAGTGGTATGTGAAATATGGAGAAGGATTTGACAGGTAAGGATCATTAGGCGGGTGTTGGATGAGGCGAAGCGATGAGGGGGGGAACCATGACGTAGGCAGGCTGAGCTGGGAGTGGTGAGGCCAGATGGGGTCGTTAACGTTGAGGCGGGGGGGGGTTGGTGGGAGTACGGCACTCGAGTGAATGAGGGGCAGAGAATAGGGTGTGTGTGGGAGGAGTTGGATGAGAGAGGCGCGAGAAGCACTGAGGAGAGAGAGAGAGAGGAGAGAGAGAGAGAAGAGAGAGGGATTCACGAGTGGAGGAGATGAGATGAGGGAGGGAAGGGAGAATGACGGAGAGGGGGAGAGGTAGTGAAGGAATTAGTGTGGGAGCGGAAGAGAGGAGAAAGAGATGGCAAGGAGGCGCGAGGAGAGCGAGAGAGCGAGACGATAGGAGGGAGAGCGGAGAGGGGTGGGGGGCTTGAGAGATGCGAGAATATGAGGGAGAGCAGAAGGAGAGTGTGGAGCTTGCGAGTGGAGAGATAGGAAGGTGAGAGAGAAGAGGGGGGAGAGGGAAGAGAGGCGAGAAGAGAGGAGAGGAGATGGAAGAGAGCGAGCAGCAGGAGCCAGAAGACGAGGAGAGAGAGAGAGGGAAAGAGATGGGGAATAAAACAGGAGGGGCACGGGAGTGTAGGAAGGGAGACAGAGGTCAGATAGAAGGAAAATTTGGGAAAGGGGAAAGAGGAGGAGAAGAAGTGTGAGAGAAAGTTAAGGAGGAATGAGAAAGGGGGAGGGGGGAAGCAGCGAGTAGGGGAGGTAGGGAAGGGAAGGAA
>NW_028234413.1:36163233-36165733 GCF_977035675.1 Penaeus japonicus | reverse complement strand
GTGTTGGGAGTGTTTTTTGTGTGTGTTTGTTTTTCTGTTCTATTTTTTTGTTGTGTCTTGTTTGTTTATATATTTGTATGCCAAATAAAAGAAACAAAAGAAAACAAACAAAACCAAAGACCCACGACAAAATATAATACAATACAGAATTTGGAAAAGAAAACACACACACACACACAAAAAAAAAAAACAGTCTGAAAATAAATGGAAATAAACAAAGGAACCAAATCCTCTCTCTTCCCAGGTAGACACTCAAGACACAGTTGCACCTCCCTACCACATGCAAGATGCAATCGAGTGTATCCGCGACTACGTGATCACAGTTGGGGACTTGCAACACGGAAAGAGCAACCAGAAGATGCTGGAGAAGAGGAGGGAGATGAAGATGGGAGGGAGGAGGAAAAAGAGGGGGGGAGGGAGAATTAGATGGAGGAGGGTGAAGAGGGAAAGGATAGAGAGGGGGATGAAGGAGAGAAGGAAGAGGAGAGGAAAATGAGAAAGAGAGAATAATAGAGAGTGAATTGAATGGGGTAGAGGGTGAAAATGAAAGGAGCAAAGGGAGAAGGAGATAAGGAAGATGGAAATGAGAGAGAGAGAGAGAGAGAGAGAGAGAGAGAGAGAGAGAGAGAGAGAGAGAGAGAGAGAGAGAGAGAGAGAGAGAGAGAGAGAGAGAGAGAGAGAGAGAGAGAGAGAGAGAGCGAGGAGAGAGAGAGAGAGGAGAGAGAGAGAGAGAGAGAGAGAGAGAGAGGCCCGACAGACAGAAGACGACAGCAGAAAGAGATGAGAGAGAGAGAGAGAAACAGAGAGACAGACAGAGCCAGACACAAGTGCCCAGAACAGACCAGACCCAGAACCAGAAAACAGCCCACAGAAAAGAGATTGAGAGAGAGATTCGAAAGAGAGAGAAATAGAGAGAGAGATTAAGAGAGAAAGAGAGAAGAGATAGAGAGCGAAACAGAGAGAGAGAGAGAGAGAGACAGACAGACAGTCAGAAAGAGATTGAGAAAGAGAGAAGAGATAGAGAGCGAGACAGAGAGAGAGAGAGAGAGAGAGAGCGAAACAGAGAGAGAGAGAAATAGAGAGCGAAACAGAGAGAGAGAGAGAGAGAGAGAGATCCAAGAGAGAGGATGCAGAAGCAAGAAGAGCGGCGGCACCAACATGACTGTGGTGAGGCCTGGGATTACAGTAGGTGCAGGTACGTGGTCCGCTATTGTCGGCCAGCCATTGTTTAAGGTCCTCGCCAAACCTTAATTATACCTACGTAATGATGCTTCACCCTCGCAGCCCACGACTGAGTGCGAGTGTGTGAGGGAGAGAGGGGAGAAGGAAGAAGAGGAGGAGGAGGAAGAGGAAGAGGGGGAGAAAGGGGGTGGAAGAGGAGGAGGAAGAGGAGGAGATGGAGGGGAAGAAGAGGAGGAAGAATGTAGAGAGGAAAAAAAGGACTAGGAGGAGGAAGAGAAGAGGGAGTAAGGGAGTGAGGGAGAAGAGGGGAGAAAGAAGAAGAGGAAGATGAAGAGGAAGAGGGGAAGAAAGAGGGTGGAAGAGGAGGAGGAGGAGGGGTAGGAAGTGAAGGTGGGGAAAGAAGAGGAGGAAGAATGTAGAGAGGAAAAAGAGGAGTAGGAGGTGGAAGAGAAGAGGGAGTAAAGGAGGGCCTGAGGGAAGAAGGAGAAGGAGAATCGGGAGTGGAAGAAGAGGAGGAGGAGGAGGAAAAAGGGAAGAAAGATTAGGAAAGGACGTGAAGAAGGAAGAAGAAGTGGTATAATGGGGAAGGAAAAAGATGTGACAGAGAGGGAGGTAGAAGCGGAGGAGGAGGAAGACAAGGAGGAAAAGAGGAGGATAAATAAGAGAGAGAAAGGGGAGGGAAAAAGAAGAGGAGCAAGCCAAGAAGGGAAAGAAGACGAGACAGAGAAGGAGGAAGAAGAAAAGAGCGGAGAAGAGAAGAAGGAAGAGTGAAAGTCAGAAATAAAGAGGATGGGCAATGAGCAAAAACCCTCATATCAATCTTTGTTCAGCTTTTAAACAAGTCTCAAATAAATCTCCAATACATCTCACACAACAAGTCCCTCCGAATTCCCAAATCAATCTCAAACACGTCTTAAACAAGTCTCAATCGAAGGCAACCTTGCAACTGTTCAACCTGCTCTGCTCGACTGCCTTTCTGACGCATCGGCCACTATTGCTTACTTTGATCAATGACTCTACGCGATAGAACGGCAGGTACATGCTGGACACGTGTAGGTCTGTGAGTGTGTATGTTTATGTGTGTGAGGGCATTAGTTCATGTCATAGGGAGCGTAGGTGTAGGTGTGCGTCTGTGTGTAGGTTTGCGTTAGGGTTTGGGATCTGTTTGGGTGTGTTTGTTTGTGTTTGTGCCTTGTTTGTGGTAGGATGTTATTGTTTTTGTTTGTGTTATTGCCTGGGTGTTTTATCCTTATTATTATTATTATTATTATTATTATTATTATTATTATTATTATTATTGTTATCATTTTTAACTGTT
>NW_028234413.1:36148233-36150733 GCF_977035675.1 Penaeus japonicus | reverse complement strand
GAGAGAGAGAGAGAGAGAGAGAGAGAGAGAGAGAGAGAGAGAGAGAGAGAGAGAGAGAGAGAGAGAAGTAGATATATAGAGAGATATAGAGATAGAAAGAGAGACAGGGGGGTGGAGGCAGCTGGAGACAAACATACAGAGAAAAAAAAGTAGAAAGATAGGGTGACGAAGAAAGAGAAAAAAGGAGTGAAAATGAGAGAGAAACAAATAGAAAGAACAAATAAAAAGTAAAAGAGAGCGAGAGAGGGGGAGAGAAGCGAAAGAGTTTCCTTCTCCATTTCTTCTCCCCCTCCCTTCCCTCCCGCCCCTCTCTCCCTCTCCTCCTCACCCCCCTTACCTCCCTCCGCCCCTCTTCATCTCCTCTCTCCCCCTCCCCCTCCTACCCTCTCCATGTCCACCTTCGGACCCCCCTTCATCTCGCCCTCTCCATGTCCTCCCTCCTACCTTCTCTCTTCTCCATCTCCACCTCCTTCCCCTCTTCCTCCCCTCCTCCCCCCTCCACCCCTTTCCCCTCCATCTCCACCCTCCCTCCACCTCCTTCCTCTCTCATTCCCCTCTCCCTCCCCTCCTCTCCCTCCACCCCCTTCCTCCCTATCCCCCCCCCTCCTTCCTCTCTCTCCCCCACCCCCATCCACCCCCCTTCTTCCTCCCCTCCCCCCCACCATCCTGTTACAAAGAAGGGGGAGGCCCATTCTCCCAACACACGCAAGAGTGATGCAAAACTTAAAAACTTTTTGTGACATACGAGTTTTGAATACATTGTGGAGTGATTCTAACAGAATAGTGCATTAAGAGACAAGGCACCGCTTACCTAGTTTACTAAAGATGAGGGGAACGGAAAGGGGAAGAAGGGGAGAAGAGGGGAGGGAGGGAAGGGTTATAAAAGGGTTGGAGGGGAGGGGGGGTAAAGGGAGGGAGGAAGATGGGAAGGAGAAATTAGAAGAGGCAGAGGTGAGGGACTACCGGGATTAGTCTTAGGGAGGGAGGGGAGTAGGGAGTGATAGGGGAGGAGAGAGAGAGAGAAAGAAAGAGAGAGAGAGAGAGAGAGAGAGAGAGAGAGAGAGAGAGAGAGAGAGAGAGAGAGAGAGAGAGAGAGAGAGAGAGAGAGAGAGAGAGAGAGAAAGATAATGGAGATGGAGAGAGGAGATGTAGATAACATAGAGAGGAGAGAGAAAATAGAGAGGGAGAAGAGGGATAGAGAGAGCAGAAAGAAGAGAAAAAGAGAGATGAGGGTGAAGAGGAGAGAGAGAGAAGAGAGAGTGAAGGAGGAGGGGAGGGGGGATAAAGAGAGTAGAGACAGGAAAGAAAAGAAAGTAAAGATCATAAAGAAAAAAAAATTAGGAGAGAAAAAGAGAAGAAGGTAAAAAAAGGAGAAAGAAAATAGAGAGAGAGAGAGAGAGAGAGAGAGAGAGAGAGAGAGAGAGAGAGAGAGAGAGAGAGAGAGAGAGAGAGAGAGAGAGAGAGAGAGAGGCGAAAGAAAGGGGAAAGAAGAAGATAGAAGAGGGAAAGGAGACAGTAGGAGGAGACGGGAGGGGAGAGGGAGAAGAGGGAAGAAAGGGGAAGAGGGGGGAGGAGGGGGAGGAGACCCCGGTAGTACGGACAAAGGAGTTATGGGAAAAGTTATCTAAACCGTGGCTTGAAGGGGACAGTTTGGTGAAGGCAAACTCCGGACGGGCAAGTTCCCTGTACGTGAGAATTACGACTTTTTTTTTTTCCTTTTCTTTATTTTCTTCTCTTTCTTTATCCCTTTTTCTTCGTTTTGTTTATTTTCCTCCCTTTCTTTATCCCTTTTTCTTCTCATAAGTGTACCTTCTCTTTCTCTCTTTCTTTTCTAATTTTGTTTTTTTCTTTTCTATGTTTTCTTCTGTTTTCTCTTCTGTCTTCCTTATTTTTCTTTGCTTCTGTTTTTCGACTTCTTTAGCTTCTTACATTTCTCTCTCTCTCTCTCTCTCTCTCTCTCTCTCTCTCTCTCTCTCTCTCTCTCTCTCTCTCTCTCTCTCTCTCTCTCTCTCTCTCTCTCTCTCTCTCTCTCTCTCTCTCTCTCTCTCTCTGTCTTTCGAATCTCTCTTTCTTGTTCTTTTCCCATTAAGCTTGTCTTCATTTCTCCTCCTTTTTTATCGTTTTTCATACCCTTTGCTTCCATCATTCTTTTCTCCTTTTCTTTGTCTATTCCAATTTTCCCCTATTCTTCCATTCCTTCTCTTTTTACGCATTTTCTGTCTTTCTTATTTACCTTGAATTCATTTCTATTTCCACTCTCGTTTCCCCATATTTCTTTTTTTTATTTTTTCTTGATTTTCCTATTGCGATTTCTTTTAATTGTTTTTCATATTTTTGTTTTCTCTCATACTCGTTTTATTCATATTTTACTTTCCTTTCTTCTTCCACTTTTTTAAAACTTTTTTTTCCCCAATATATTTCTTTCTTTTTCTTTCTCTTTTCATATTTCTTTTCCTTGTTCACGTATTCTCATCCTTTATCTTTTTTTTTATCTTCCTAT
>NW_028234413.1:36135733-36138233 GCF_977035675.1 Penaeus japonicus | reverse complement strand
ATAATATTATTACAATTATTATCTTAATCATTACTATCATTATCGTCTGTATTCTACTATTATTGGTATCTTTATTGTCATTTCTCTTATCATCATTATTGGTATTGTTATCATCATTACCATCATTTGTATCGTTATTGTCATAATTAGTAGTAGTTTCATTATTATTGATATCATTAATATTACCATTATTATTATCATTTTCATTGTCATCTCTATCATTTGTATCATCATCATTATTATTATCAATTTCTCCTTATTCTTCTTGTTACTGTTATCTATAATCATGTCATTATTATATTTGTTATCGTTACCTTATTATCATTATTGTTATTATCATTATATTTGAAATTACTATCATCATTGCAACTACTTTGAATATTACTGCTCTTATTTGTACTACTACAATTGCTAATATCATTATCATTATTATCATCATTATTTGTCATTATCATTTTTATCATTTGCATCATCATTTAGTTATCATTACCATTTTTAGGTTATTTTTGTTTTATTATTATCTTATATACCATTATCTTTATTATCATTATTACCATCATTCTTATTTATCCTTATCATCATTATCATTTCATCGTTATCATGAATATTGTTATCATTACCATTTTAATTGATGTTACTATTGTTATTATCATTAATATAACCATTGTCATTATCGTTTTTGTTATAATTAGTAGCATTATTTTCATCAGGAATATTATCCCATTATTTTTGTTTTCTTTATATTATTCTTATTTCTATTATCATCATCATCCGTATCATTATCATCATTATTACTACCATTATCATCATTATCATATCTATCATTTTTATTATTTTTCATTATTATCACTATCATTACTACCCCCTTGCAACACGCTAGACGCTTAGTAGCACGCTCTCCCTCGCAGCATGCCAGACCAGTCTATGCAACACGCTCTCAAATGCAACTCGCCAAACGAACTTTTGCAACACACTACCCGTGCAATACACCAAGCGAACTGTTCCACACACTCTTCGAACGAACACACTCTTCCTTGCAACAAACCAGACGTTCCTTTGCAACACACTCTCCATGGAATACATCAACCAAACCGT
Organism: Penaeus japonicus; assembly: GCF_977035675.1. NCBI lineage: Eukaryota > Metazoa > Arthropoda > Malacostraca > Decapoda > Penaeidae > Penaeus > Penaeus japonicus. The sequence goes on along the minus strand of NW_028234413.1, from coordinate 36,137,138 downwards.
TGCAACACACTCTCCATGGAATACATCAACCAAACCGTTGCAACACACTCTCCATGGAATACATCAACCAAACCGTTGCAACACACTCTCCATGGAATACATCAACCAAACCGTTGCAACACTCTCCATGGAATACATCAACCAAACCGTTGCAACACACTCCCCATGGAATACATCAACCAAACCGCTGCAACACACTCCCCATGGAATACATCAACCAAACCGTTGCAACACTCTCCATGGAATACATCAACCAAGCCGTTGCAACACACTCCCCATGGAATACATCAACCAAACCGTTGCAACACACTCCCCATGGAATACATCAACCAAACCGTTGCAACACACTCTCCAATGCAACACACCAGACGGGCCTTTGCAATACGCTCTCCCGTGCAACACTTCTACCCTTTAATGCCTGCAACGGGACGCAATGTTGACACAGTGCAGTGACGTGGCATCAGCCTGTGTTCAGCGGACAATCACGATTGTTTGATCTTAAGTTTCGCTGTTAACTGGTCACAGACGGCGATATTAACCTTGGCTCCTTGCTTTATTCTATTTTTTTTCAATGGTTTTCGTTTCTTTTCTTTTTTCTTTAAGAATGTGTGATACTGTGTGGTTTTGGATGTGTGTTTGTGTGGGTGTGGGTGGGTGTATGTTCTTGTGTGAATGTGTTTGTGTGTGTGCGTGGTTTTGGGTTGATGTGTGCGTATTTGTGTGTGTGTCTCCGGAAGGGAGTATGAGAGAGAGAGAGAGAGAGAGAGAGAGAGAGAGAGAGAGAGAGAGAGAGAGAGAGAGAGAGAGAGAGAGAGAGAGAGAGAGAGAGAGAGAGAGAGAGAGCGAGAAAGAGAGAGAGAGAGAGTAAGAGAGAGCGAGAGAGAGCGAGAGAAAAGAGAGAGAGAGAGAGAAAGAGAGAGAGAGAGAGAGAGAGAGAGAGAGAGAGAGAGAGAGAGAGAGAGAGAGAGAGAGAGAGAGAGAGAGAGAGAGAGAGAGAGAGAGAGAGAGAGAGAGAGAGAGAGAGAGAGAGAGAGAGAGAGAGAGAGAGTACAAAGGGAGTTAGACATAGAGAGATAAAGAGACAGACAGACAGAGAATTAAAGAAAGACACAGGAAGACAGACAGAGAAAGACAGACAGACAGACAGAGAACCAAAGAAAGACACAGAAAGACAGACAGGACAAAAGAATCCAGAGACGGAAACATAAAGAGGGAAAAAGGGGGAGAGAGACTGAAGACGAGAGGAGGTGGGGGATAGAGGGAGGGAAGGGAGGGAAGGGAAGGAGGGAGGGAGGGAAGGGAGGGAGGGAATGGAGGCAGGGAGAAGTAACAGGGAGACAGGGAGAGAAGAGAAACACATAATTGAAGTGTCATGGTTGCAGACGCCAGAGTTATGACGACTCCT
>NW_028234413.1:36131815-36135633 GCF_977035675.1 Penaeus japonicus | reverse complement strand
AAGAACTAGAATGATGGAAGGAGGAGGGAAGAGAGGGGAGTAGGGAGGGAGGAGTGTGGGGTAGGAAGGGAGGAGGAGGGAGTAGGAAAGCGTAGGGAGTAGGGAGAACGGAAGAAAGACGGAGGTAAATGGGAAATGGAGGGTGAGGGAGGAAGAGTGGAGATAGGGAGGAAATACGAAGGAGCGAAGAGACAGAGGGAGAAAAGAGTAGAAGGTGAAAAACAAAAACTGGGAGAGGCAAGAAGGAAGAGGAGGGCAGGTGGAGAGAGTAAGGAGGAAGAGGAAAGTGGGTGGATAAAGGAAGGAAGAGAGAGTTAGTGCGAGAGAGGAAAGTAGAGGGAAGTGGTTGGGGAGATGAAGGAGGAGGGAGGGGGAGAGAGTAGGGAGGAGAGAAAAATTGGGAGTGACAGGTGGAAGTAGGTGGAGAGAGGAAGGAGGAGGGAGGTGGATGGAAAGAAGAAGAAAGAAGCACGAAAGAGGGAATAAAATAGAAGAGGGAAAAAGGGGGGAGTGAAAGGGAAAAGTGGAAGGGGTAGAGAGAGTGACGAAAGAAAAGAGTAAACGTCAACAGGTGTGATGAGCAACGAAAAGAAAGTATAACGGGAAGGAATTAAAGAAGAGAAGAGATAAGAATGGAAAGAATGAAGGTAGTAAGAACGACGTAAGAAATGAAGGAAAGGCGGAAGGAAAGAGGATGTCAAGAATGAACAAATGACAGAAGAAAGCAAAGATAAAGAAGGGTGGCCATAGTGTGAGGAAAAGAGAGACGATAAACGCACGCACACAAACACATACACACGTAATTAAGTAAATATTTGTTTAAATACATTAAGTACATCTACGCTTCCATATGTGTGTGTGCGTATAGTTTCCCGTATTCATACAATGAATGTCCTTTGGTATGTACATATGTATTAGTGTATGTGTGTGTTTGTATGTATATACACACTCACACACACACACACACACAAAAAAAAATAAAAAAAAAAAAAAAAAAATATATATAATATCTATATATATATATATATATATGTCTATATATATATATATATATATATAACTATAATATATATATATAGATATATATATAAATAGAATATATATATAAATATCTGTGTGTGTGTGTGTATGTATATATATATATTTATATTCATGTACATATATATGTATACATGTATGAAGGCAGGTGTAAAGAAAAGGAGAGAGGTGGGAGAGAAAACAAGTTGTTTCCCTTATGTTTGATGCTTGTGTGATCCAGATAAGCTAATTAAGTTGTGCGTTGGAAGAGGGATAGTGGACAAAAGGGAGAGGGAGAGAGATAGAGGGATAGATAGATAGACAGAGAGATAGGTAGATAAATAAAGAGAGAGAGAGAGAGAGAGAGAGAGAGAGAGAGAGAGAGAGAGAGAGAGAGATAGAGAGAGAGAAAGAGAGAGAGAGAGATGCAGACAGACAGACAGACTGACAAACAGACACACAAAGAGATACATACCAGAACTTAACAGAGAAGGAGAAGAGATAAATGTAGACACAGCGAATTTATTGGGGACGGGCATGGTAGAAGAGAGAAGAAGGGAGGAGCTGAAGGGAGAGGGGTTATGGGGGGGAGGGGGAGAAGGGGGGGAGGGGGAAGGGGAAGCAAACCCCGCGAGAGCAGTGGAAGACTTTGCTGTAGTTTTACTGCTGATGGAAGAATCATTCCGAAATACAGGTTTTTCCTAAATCTCGCATTCTCTTTTACATAACTTTGAATGATCAATAGAGACAAGGTGAAGCTCTCTGAATCTTTTCCTTTGAGTTTTTTTTTTATATTTTTTCTTTATGTTTGGGATAAATCTCTTTTTGTTTAACTTTTTTTTTGTATAGTTTAGTGGACATGCAATATCATAATTCTATACACACAAAAAAACGGCGTCATTTATATGCATAGTTGCATATCATTTCGAAGACTATTTCCATTTTTATCAATAGTGAGTTTCCCTGTGGTTTGTTTGTGGTTTTGTTGCAAGATGAGTTTAATCAATCGGATTAAATTTATGGGATGAACTTAAGGAACGGGAGGGTATCGGGGGAAAGGGGGGGAGGGGGGGGAGAGGGGACGTGGAGAGGGGAAGGGAGGAGGAGGAGGAGGAAGAGGGGGGAAAGTGGGGAGTGTGGGGATGAGGGAATGTGGGAGAGGGTAAAGTGGAAGTGGGTGGTGGAGGGTGGAGAGAGGAAGGGAGAAGGGGGAGGGTGGTGAAAGGAAGGGAGGAGGGGAAGGGGGGAAAAGTGGGGGGGGGTTGGCGTATGAGGATGAGGGGGTAGGGAGAGCCGGGAAATAGGGGAGTGAGTGCCAGAGGGTAAGTAGAAGGGGGAAGAGGGGGGAGGGTGGAGAAGGGAAGGGACGACGGGGAGAGGGGAAGAAAGAAGAAAGTGGGCGGATGAGGGGAAGAAGTGGGGGAGGGAAAGGGGGAGTTGGTGGTGGGGGAAGGGAGGGGGGTTGCGTGGGAAGGGGAGAGAAGGGGTGGTGGGGTGGAGAGGAAGGAGTGAGAAGGGGAGTGGCTGCTGGAGGGGGTAAGTAGGTGGGGAGAGAGGTGTGTGGGGCGGGGAAATGAGGGGAGAAGTTGGGGGGGGGGGGATGGAAGGGGGGAGAGCCGCCTCACCTGTACGTTTACTGCAATGCGGGCCCGGATATTGTCCCCGGGGCTCATCACTGTCACCTCACCTGGTACCCCCCACCCCCACCCCCCACCCATCTCGCCCCACCCCTCCGATCCGAACCAAACCCCTTTCCCCTCCTTACACTTACCATATCTGTGATACATTTGCCTTCCCTTATCTCGCCCTTATCCAGTCACATCCGTGTCCCTTGAAATACGCCTGATTAATCCATCTTTATATATCATCTTCTTCATTATATTTACATAGGCCTATTCTCGTCATTGTGTCTAAGACTGTTATGCTCTCGTCGTATCTATCTTACCTTTGCATTTTTTCCATGCAACATTTGTTTGTGTTTTTCATAATGAAAATAAATAACTATATATACGTTTTTATCTTATGATTATTAAATCAACAAACAACAATTGGAATAATTAGTAAATATATGCATGATATTTACTATAACACAGCATCAACAAACCCAAGCTGTTTCAAACACAAAACAAATACTATATCCCATAAATACCAAAAGTTCTTAACAGACACAAGAAAAATATATAATCTTTAATCATATAAAAGCAAAATTAATAAACTCTTGATTTACTCTCTCATACTCTCTCATAGAGAATACGGTATTCGAATCTCTCCTCTCTATCACTAGATCTTATTATCATTGTATATACCTGTTGCCCTCACAATATACACCTGTTGTTCTCACCACATACCTTATGGTTGTTGTTCCCACTACAGCGCGTTTTGTTTTTATATCTTTCCTTTTTTCCCTTTTTCTTTGACTTTTTTAGGAAGTATAGTAAAGTCATCTAGTTTAATAGATACACCACACACGTCACGCGATACATTCTTTACACAAAATATGTCATAATATGTCAAACAGACGTAACATATGCCAATACATACATTCGTATCATAATACATACATACGTACATACATACATACATACATACATATATATATATATATATATATTTATATATATATATTTATAATATTATATATGTATATATGTATATATGTAATATGTATATATACAGTAAATATATATATAATACATATATATATATATAATAAAAATATATATATATATATATATATAAATATAAATATGTATATAATGAATATATGTATATAGTATATATACATATATATATATATATAT